>NW_027020403.1:125000-132500 GCF_036884655.1 Musa acuminata AAA Group
GGCTGGATGGGGCTTTCGTATATAGCAGGGACGGTGCTGCCTCTCGCTTCGCTCGCTGTCCGCCGCTCGCCGCTCGCTCGCGCAGCCAAAAATGGCCAGTTTTGGCCCGTTTTTGGGCCGTTTTGGCCAGTTTTTGGCCTGTTCTTGCATTGCGCGGTGACCGTCGAGAGCGGAGCAAAACGTCAGCCATCTCAGCACCCTGGAACCCCCCGGGTGGCACAGGGCTGGATGGGGCTTTCGTATAGCAGGGACGGTGCTGCCTCTCGCTTCGCTCGCTGTCCGCCGCTCGCCGCTCGCTCGTGCAGCCAAAAATGGCCAGTTTTGGCCCGTTTTTGGGCCGTTTTGGCCAGTTTTTGGCCTGTTCTTGCATTGCGCGGTGACCGTCGAGAGCGGAGCAAAACGTCAGCCATCTCAGCACCCTGGAACCCCCCGGGTGGCACAGGGCTGGATGGGGCTTTCGTATAGCAGGGACGGTGCTGCCTCTCGCTTCGCTCGCTGTCCGCCGCTCGCCGCTCGCTCGTGCAGCCAAAAATGGCCAGTTTTGGCCCGTTTTTGGGCCGTTTTGGCCAGTTTTTGGCCTGTTCTTGCATTGCGCGGTGACCGTCGAGAGCGGAGCAAAACGTCAGCCATCTCAGCACCCTGGAACCCCCCGGGTGGCACAGGGCTGGATGGGGCTTTCGTATAGCAGGGACGGTGCTGCCTCTCGCTTCGCTCGCTGTCCGCCGCTCGCCGCTCGCTCGTGCAGCCAAAAATGGCCAGTTTTGGCCCGTTTTTGGGCCGTTTTGGCCAGTTTTTGGCCTGTTCTTGCATTGCGCGGTGACCGTCGAGAGCGGAGCAAAACGTCAGCCATCTCAGCACCCTGGAACCCCCCGGGTGGCACAGGGCTGGATGGGGCTTTCGTATAGCAGGGACGGTGCTGCCTCTCGCTTCGCTCGCTGTCCGCCGCTCGCCGCTCGCTCGTGCAGCCAAAAATGGCCAGTTTTGGCCCGTTTTTGGGCCGTTTTGGCCAGTTTTTGGCCTGTTCTTGCATTGCGCGGTGACCGTCGAGAGCGGAGCAAAACGTCAGCCATCTCAGCACCCTGGAACCCCCCGGGTTGTCACGAACGGTCGTCGCGCACCCGCAACAACTCCGTTCAACGAACCGTTCGTCGCTCACACCCGCATGTACAGCTGCCCAACAGCATGTTTTCTCATGGTTTTGGGTCATTTTGCTTGTAAATATGTAAGTTCGAACAAGCTGCAGCGTTGCAAAGCGACCGCTCACCGAACCGAGCAAAACAGCCCCAAAACAGCCCAAAACGGCTTCGTTTTCGCGTGCCGCGGGAGGTGAGCGGAGTGCTGCCTCCGCTCACCAAAACGTCAGCCATCTCAGCACCCAGGAACCCCCCGGGTGGCACATGGCTGGATGGGGCTTCGGTTATATACCGGGCGTTGAACACTCTTTCGCAAGTTCGTACGTGACCTTTACGGGAACTTGGTGTTGCGTCCGGGACCAGGTGAGCGGCTGTTTGTGGGCTTGCAGCTGTTCGTTCATCCTTGAAAGCCTTGTTTTTCCCCCTCTCCCTCTTTTCTCTTGTGCACACAAGGTGTTCGACGAATTGCTTGTAAAGCTTTCCTTTTCGCGAGACTTCGGGACGTGTCCGTTGCTCGTTCTTTCGATCTAACTCTCTTTCTCTTTTACAGGTCCTTCGGGACCTGCGAGAGGTTACAAAGTGGGCTGATCCTTGCGGAGCAAGATCGCAAGGGCGAAGCGCGACTTAGGCAAGGCAAAGCTAAGTTCGCGTCTTTGCCGCACGGGTGACTCGCGACTTAGGCAACGCAAGCTAAGTTCGCGTCTTTGGCCGCAAGGGTGCCGCACGCCTTAGGCAATTCCAGCTAAGGTCGTGACATTGTGGTATCAGAGCGGGCAAGCTCTTCGATCGAACAGCGAACGAACTTCGCAACTTCGCCATGGCAAAGCATCGTGGCGAATCGAGCAAGACGGGGCAAGCTGGACCCTTGCCCCAAGCAGCCGCAGGTGGGCTGCATGTGCACACTCGCTCTCATGCTGTTGGAGCCGCTCACGAGGATCGCGGCAGCGAACAGGATGAGCGAGAAGTTGGTAACTCTCCGCGAGCGGAGGAAGCGCAATCTGGTGCGCTAACTGGGAAAAAGAGTCATAAGGAGAGACTCACGACGGCGGAAACCCGCCTGGATGTTCTGGAAGCGAGCATGGAGGAACTCTACCATGGCCAACAAAGACTTGTTGGGGTAGAGAGCTCGCAAGAGGAAGCGGAGTCCAGGATCGACAAGGTCGAGGCCCTAGTCGACCGACTGTCCGATGACACCAAGGACTCCGTGCTGCACTTACAAGACGTTGTGGCGGAACTCACGGCAAAGGTGGCTATGCTCACAAGAACGCTAAATGCGGGAGGAGGCAACACCCGCGTTGCACCGCCACAAAACTTGAGGGCACCTGAGCCCCATGGATACGGAGGGGCCAGAGATGCCAAGGAGCTCGAGAACTTTCTGTTCGACATGGAACAATACTTCCGAGCTACGAGGCCCGATTCTGAAGATACCAAAGTTTCTATAGCAACAATGTATCTGAATGGAGATGCGAAACTTTGGTGGCGAACTCGTTGGGAGGAGATCCAACAAGGTCGGTGTCGAGTCGACACATGGGAAGACTTGAAGCGGGAGTTGAGAACTCAGTTCCTACCGGAGAACACAGAGTTCGTCGCAAGAAGGAAGTTGAGACAACTCCGCCAAAGTACCACCATCCGAGACTATGTAAAGCAGTTTTCTGCACTGATGCTGGACATACAGGACATGTCCGAGAAGGACAAGTTGTTCAGTTTCCTTGATGGTTTGAAACCATGGGCTCAGCAAGAGCTGAATCGAAGGAATGTTACCGACGTGGTCGGGGCAATTGCAGCTGCAGAAAGGCTCACCGACTTCGTTTCCTCCGAAGACCCAGCGAGAAGGAAACAATCTTCAAGCAATCGCCCTCAAAAACATTCTCGAGGGAAGGAGCTCGGGGGCGAACAGAAGAAGAAGAGCTCCCACAAAGGGCCGAATCCAAAAGGCAAGGCCTCAAAACCTGGAGGATGCTTCTTGTGCGGAGGACCGCACATGGTAAGGGAGTGCCCACAGAAGCAGGCACTCAACGCTTTGACAGCTTCCATCCACCCTCCCCGATCGGACAAGGGCAAAACTGTTGCCCTTAGCTCAAGCAGTTCTGAATCCAGCAGCGACGATGAAGAGTCGCAAGGACCCCGAATGGGAGCAATGCGTTTGTTGAACGCTATGCGGGGTCAAGTGGGGGAGAACACGAAGACGAAGGCACAAAAAGCAGGAAGTAGTGAACTGATGTATGTGGACATCAAGCTGAATGGCCAAACGACCCGTGCAATGGTGGACACGGGCGCTACCCACAACTTCATAGCCGATCGTGAAGCACAGCGACTTGGGTTGACATTGGAGAAGAGCCCAAGCCGAATGAAAGCAGTGAACTCGGAGGCCAGGCGAATCTCCGGATTGGCAAAGGGAGTTCCCATCAGAATCGGGACTTGGAGCGGAACCACCAACATGATGGCCGTGCCACTAGACGACTTCCAAGTGATTCTTGGAATGGAGTTTATGCACGCGGCGAAGTTGGTGCCGATGCCATTCTTGAATTCCCTATGTATGATGGGAGGCGATGACCCCTGTGTGGTGCCCGTCTCTCGGAGAGGAACCAAGGAGCCCCAACATATTTCGGCATTACAATTGAAGAAAGGGGTGCGAAAGGGCGAACTAACATTCGTGGCTGCTATGAAGCTAGAGCCACTCAATGAAGAAGCCATTCAAGAACCTGCTGTGGTGGCCAACGTCCTGAAGGAGTTCAAAGACGTTATGCCACCTGAGTTGCCGAAGACTCTTCCGCCACGCAGAGGCGTGGATCACAGTATTGAGCTGGAGCCAGGAGTGAAGCCTCCAGCGAGACCACCCTATCGCATGCCCCCGCCAGAGTTGGCAGAACTCAGAAAGCAGTTAGGTGAACTGCTAAGCGGTGGTCTCATCCGCAGCTCAAAAGCACCTTTCGGAGCTCCAGTTCTCTTTCAGAAGAAACAAGATGGGAGTCTCCGATTATGCGTCGACTACCGAGCCCTCAACAAAGTAACAGTGAAGAACAAGTATCCCATCCCGCTCATCGCGGACTTGTTCGACCAATTGGGCAAGGCAAAGTATTTCTCAAAACTCGACCTTCGGTCGGGGTATTGGCAGGTGCGCATTGCTGAAGGCGACGAAGCAAAGACTACATGTGTGACCAGATATGGAGCGTTTGAGTTCTTGGTGATGCCTTTCGGCTTAACCAACGCTCCGGCAACATTCTGTACTCTCATGAACCAGCTATTCAAGGAGTATTTGGATAAGTTCGTGGTCGTCTACTTGGACGACATCGTCGTTTACAGCCAAACGCTCGAGGAGCACGTCAAGCACCTTCGGACGATTTTCAAGGTTCTCAGGGAGAACACTTTGTTCGTAAAAAGGGAGAAATGCTACTTTGCTCAAACTGAGATCCTGTTCTTGGGGCACCGAATCGGTGATGGCTCCATCCGGATGGACAAGTCGAAGGTGCAAGCAGTTGCGGAATGGCGAACTCCAAAGAAGGTGCCAGAGTTGAGATCCTTCCTTGGTTTCGTCAACTACTACCGACGCTTCATCGCGGGATATTCGAAGCGGGCAACTCCACTGACGGAGTTGCTGAAGAAGGAGCAGCCTTGGAAGTGGTCTGACAGATGTGAGATAGCATTCCAAGATCTAAAGGCTGCTGTTTTGGAAGAACCAGTGCTCAAATTGCCAAACTATGGAGAGCCCTTTGAAGTCCATACAGATGCTTCGGACTTTGCTATTGGTGGAGTACTCATGCAAGAAGGTCATCCGGTGGCCTACGAGAGCCGCAAACTCAACGAGACCGAGAGGCGGTATCCAGTGCATGAGAAGGAGATGACAGCGGTGATCCACTGCCTACGAGTTTGGCGACACTACCTCCTCGGGTCGCGATTTGTGCTGAGGACAGATAACATCGCCCTGAGTTATTTCCAAACTCAGAAGAAGCTCTCCCCAAAGCAAGCACGGTGGCAGGACTTCCTGGCTGAATTTGATATGGCAATGGAATATAAGCCCGGGAAGGCGAATGTCGTGGCCGATGCGCTGAGTCGGAAGGTGGAGTGCGTGAATGCTGCACAACTGGAGGGCAGAGGCCAAGCAAGTCAGTTACACTCAACCTTCCTTTCCCGAATCAGAGATGGACTGTATAGTGATCCCCAGGCAGTTATCCTGATGCAGCTCATCAAAGAAGGCAAGGCACGACGATTTTGGGTCCAGGAGGGACTTGTTTACACAAAAGGGAATAGGGTTTATGTTCCCCGAGTGGACAATCTAAGGCGTGAACTCTTGAAAGAGTGTCACGATTCCCTCTGGGCTGGACACCCCGGCATTCACAGAACGTTGGCTCTCGTGGAGAGAGCCTTCTACTGGCCAAAAATGGGGATTGATGTGGAGGAGTATGTTCGAACATGCCTTACTTGCCAACAAGACAAGGTGGAGCAGCGGAAGCCGGTGGGACTTTTGGAGCCGTTGCCCGTACCAGAAAGGCCTTGGGAGAGCATTTCCTTAGACTTCATATCAAGCTTGCCACCTGTAGGGGGACTTGGATCGATACTTGTAGTGGTCGATCGGTTTTCAAAGTATGCAACTTTCATTGCTGCTCCCCTACACTGCTCAGCTGAAGAGGCGGCCAGACTGATGATGAAGGGTGTAGTGAAGTATTGGGGAGTCCCACACAATATCATTAGTGATCGAGACGCTCGGTTTCTGGGACGGTTCTGGACCGAGCTATTCAAATTGTTGGGATCAAAGTTATACTTCTCTACAAGCCTCCACCCCCAGACGGATGGTCAGACTGAAAGAATAAATTCGCTCTTAGAGCAGTATCTCCGGCACTACGTGAGTGCCAATCAACGAGATTGGGTGAAGCTGTTGGACATCGCCCAATTCTCCTACAACTTGCAGCGGAGCTCTGCATCCAACAAGAGCCCCTTCGAAATTATCACAGGACAACAACCGTCGACTCCGCACACTATGGCTATTGGGTATACTGGGAGTAGTCCATCAGCCTACCATTTCGCAAAGGAGTGGCATCGAAATGCCGATATTGCGCGGGCTTACTTGGAGAAGGCGGCAAAACGGATGAAGAAGTGGGCAGATTTGGGAAGGCGACCACAGGAGTTCAAAGTTGGCGATTTGGTGTTGGTAAAGCTCCAACCAGCATCACTCCAATTCTTCAGGAAAAGAGTCCACAAAGGATTGGTGCGTAAGTATGAAGGGCCCTTCCCAATTATCAGCAGGGTAGGCAATGTTTCTTACAAGTTGCAGCTGCCGGCGTGGTTCAAAATTCACAACGTTCTTCACGCCAGCAACCTGAAGGCCTACCATTCAGATCCGCAAGACGCTTCTCGAAGTGTTCCAACTCGGCTACCTCCCATCACAGCCTCCTACGAGAAGCGAGTGGAAACCATTCTGGCGGATCGCAAGATAAAGCTACCCAACGGAGCGGAACAGACAGAGTACTTGGTGAAGTGGCGAAAGCTTCCCCGAACTGAAGCCAGTTGGGAGCCTGAAGACGCCCTGCGACATGAAGAAGAAGTCATCAACACCTACCAACAAGCGTCGACGAGGGCGTCGACAGTTTAAGTGGGGGAGAATGTCACGAACGGTCGTCGCGCACCCGCAACAACTCCGTTCAACGAACCGTTCGTCGCTCACACCCGCATGTACAGCTGCCCAACAGCATGTTTTCTCATGGTTTTGGGTCATTTTGCTTGTAAATATGTAAGTTCGAACAAGCTGCAGCGTTGCAAAGCGACCGCTCACCGAACCGAGCAAAACAGCCCCAAAACAGCCCAAAACGGCTTCGTTTTCGCGTGCCGCGGGAGGTGAGCGGAGTGCTGCCTCCGCTCACCAAAACGTCAGCCATCTCAGCACCCAGGAACCCCCCGGGTGGCACATGGCTGGATGGGGCTTCGGTTATATACCGGGCGTTGAACACTCTTTCGCAAGTTCGTACGTGACCTTTACGGGAACTTGGTGTTGCGTCCGGGACCAGGTGAGCGGCTGTTTGTGGGCTTGCAGCTGTTCGTTCATCCTTGAAAGCCTTGTTTTTCCCCCTCTCCCTCTTTTCTCTTGTGCACACAAGGTGTTCGACGAATTGCTTGTAAAGCTTTCCTTTTCGCGAGACTTCGGGACGTGTCCGTTGCTCGTTCTTTCGATCTAACTCTCTTTCTCTTTTACAGGTCCTTCGGGACCTGCGAGAGGTTACAAAGTGGGCTGATCCTTGCGGAGCAAGATCGCAAGGGCGAAGCGCGACTTAGGCAAGGCAAAGCTAAGTTCGCGTCTTTGCCGCACGGGTGACTCGCGACTTAGGCAACGCAAGCTAAGTTCGCGTCTTTGGCCGCAAGGGTGCCGCACGCCTTA
>NW_027020403.1:162500-165000 GCF_036884655.1 Musa acuminata AAA Group
GATGGGGCTTTCGTATAGCAGGGACGGTGCTGCCTCACGCTTCGCTCGCTGTTCGCCGCTCGCCGCTCGCTCGCGCAGCCAAAAATGACCAGTTTTGGCCCGTTTTTGGGCTGTTTTGGCCTGTTTATGGTCCGTTCTTGCGTGGTGCGGTGACCGTCGTGAGCGGAGCAAAACGTCAGCCATCTCAGCACCCTGGAACCCCCCGGGTGGCACAGGGCTGGATGGGGCTTTCGTATATAGCAGGGACGGTGCTGCCTCTCGCTTCGCTCGCTGTCCGCCGCTCGCCGCTCGCTCGCGCAGCCAAAAATGGCCAGTTTTGGCCCGTTTTTGGGCCGTTTTGGCCAGTTTTTGGCCTGTTCTTGCATTGCGCGGTGACCGTCGAGAGCGGAGCAAAACGTCAGCCATCTCAGCACCCTGGAACCCCCCGGGTGGCACAGGGCTGGATGGGGCTTTCGTATAGCAGGGACGGTGCTGCCTCTCGCTTCGCTCGCTGTCCGCCGCTCGCCGCTCGCTCGTGCAGCCAAAAATGGCCAGTTTTGGCCCGTTTTTGGGCCGTTTTGGCCAGTTTTTGGCCTGTTCTTGCATTGCGCGGTGACCGTCGAGAGCGGAGCAAAACGTCAGCCATCTCAGCACCCTGGAACCCCCCGGGTGGCACAGGGCTGGATGGGGCTTTCGTATAGCAGGGACGGTGCTGCCTCTCGCTTCGCTCGCTGTCCGCCGCTCGCCGCTCGCTCGTGCAGCCAAAAATGGCCAGTTTTGGCCCGTTTTTGGGCCGTTTTGGCCAGTTTTTGGCCTGTTCTTGCATTGCGCGGTGACCGTCGAGAGCGGAGCAAAACGTCAGCCATCTCAGCACCCTGGAACCCCCCGGGTGGCACAGGGCTGGATGGGGCTTTCGTATAGCAGGGACGGTGCTGCCTCTCGCTTCGCTCGCTGTCCGCCGCTCGCCGCTCGCTCGTGCAGCCAAAAATGGCCAGTTTTGGCCCGTTTTTGGGCCGTTTTGGCCAGTTTTTGGCCTGTTCTTGCATTGCGCGGTGACCGTCGAGAGCGGAGCAAAACGTCAGCCATCTCAGCACCCTGGAACCCCCCGGGTGGCACAGGGCTGGATGGGGCTTTCGTATAGCAGGGACGGTGCTGCCTCTCGCTTCGCTCGCTGTCCGCCGCTCGCCGCTCGCTCGTGCAGCCAAAAATGGCCAGTTTTGGCCCGTTTTTGGGCCGTTTTGGCCAGTTTTTGGCCTG
The DNA here is from genome assembly GCF_036884655.1 of Musa acuminata AAA Group. Classification (NCBI taxonomy): domain Eukaryota; kingdom Viridiplantae; phylum Streptophyta; class Magnoliopsida; order Zingiberales; family Musaceae; genus Musa; species Musa acuminata. Next base: position 163,737 of record NW_027020403.1, read on the forward strand.
TTCTTGCATTGCGCGGTGACCGTCGAGAGCGGAGCAAAACGTCAGCCATCTCAGCACCCTGGAACCCCCCGGGTGGCACAGGGCTGGATGGGGCTTTCGTATAGCAGGGACGGTGCTGCCTCTCGCTTCGCTCGCTGTCCGCCGCTCGCCGCTCGCTCGCGCAGCCAAAAATGGCCAGTTTTGGCCCGTTTTTGGGCCGTTTTGGCCAGTTTTTGGCCTGTTCTTGCATTGCGCGGTGACCGTCGAGAGCGGAGCAAAACGTCAGCCATCTCAGCACCCTGGAACCCCCCGGGTGGCACAGGGCTGGATGGGGCTTTCGTATAGCAGGGACGGTGCTGCCTCTCGCTTCGCTCGCTGTCCGCCGCTCGCCGCTCGCGCAGCCAAAAATGGCCAGTTTTGGCCCGTTTTTGGGCCGTTTTGGCCAGTTTTTGGCCTGTTCTTGCATTGCGCGGTGACCGTCGAGAGCGGAGCAAAACGTCAGCCATCTCAGCACCCTGGAACCCCCCGGGTGGCACAGGGCTGGATGGGGCTTTCGTATAGCAGGGACGGTGCTGCCTCTCGCTTCGCTCGCTGTTCGCCGCTCGCCGCTCGCTCGCGCAGCCAAAAATGGCCCAGTTTTGGCCGTTTTTTGGGCTGTTTTGGCCAGTTTTTGGCCTGTTCTTGCGTGGTTGCGGTGACCGTCGTGAGCGGAGCAAAACGTCAGCCATCTCAGCACCCTGGAACCCCCCCGGGTGGCACAGGGCTGGATGGGGCTTTCGTATAGCAGGGACGGTGCTGCCTCTCGCTTCGCTCGCTGTTCGCCGCTCGCCGCACGCTCGCGCAGCCAAAAATGGCCAGTTTTGGCCCGTTTTTGGGCTGTTTTTGGCCTTTTGGCCTGTTTTTGGGCTGTTCTTGTGTGGCGCGGTGACCGTCGTGAGCGGAGCAAAATGTCAGCCATCTCAGCACCCTGGAACCCCCCGGGTGGCACAGGGCTGGATGGGGCTTTCGTATAGCAGGGACGGTGCTGCCTCGCGCTTCGCTCGCTGTTCGCCGCTCTCCGCTCGCTCGCGCAGCAAAAAATGGCCAGTTTTGGCCCGTTTTTGGGCTGTTTTGGCCAGTTTTTGGCCTGTTCTTGCGTGCCGCGGCGACCGTCGTGAGCGGAGCAAAACGTCAGCCATCTCAGCACCCTGGAACCCCCCGGGTGGCACAGGGCTGGATGGGGCTTTCGTATAGCAGGGACGGTGCTGCCTCTCGCTTCGCTCGCTGTCCGCCGCTCGCTGCTCGC
>NW_027020403.1:185000-187500 GCF_036884655.1 Musa acuminata AAA Group
TTGGCCCGTTTTTGGGCTGTTTTGGCCTGTTTTTGGTCCGTTCTTGCATGGCGCGGTGACCGTCGTGAGCGGAGCAAAACGTCAGCCATCTCAGCACCCTGGAACCCCCCGGGTGGCACAGGGCTGGATGGGGCTTTCGTATAGCAGGGACGGTGCTGCCTCACGCTTCGCTCGCTGTTCGCCGCTCGCCGCTCGCTCGCGCAGCCAAAAATGACCAGTTTTGGCCCGTTTTTGGGCTGTTTTGGCCTGTTTATGGTCCGTTCTTGCGTGGTGCGGTGACCGTCGTGAGCGGAGCAAAACGTCAGCCATCTCAGCACCCTGGAACCCCCCGGGTGGCACAGGGCTGGATGGGGCTTTCGTATATAGCAGGGACGGTGCTGCCTCTCGCTTCGCTCGCTGTCCGCCGCTCGCCGCTCGCTCGCGCAGCCAAAAATGGCCAGTTTTGGCCCGTTTTTGGGCCGTTTTGGCCAGTTTTTGGCCTGTTCTTGCATTGCGCGGTGACCGTCGAGAGCGGAGCAAAACGTCAGCCATCTCAGCACCCTGGAACCCCCCGGGTGGCACAGGGCTGGATGGGGCTTTCGTATAGCAGGGACGGTGCTGCCTCTCGCTTCGCTCGCTGTCCGCCGCTCGCCGCTCGCTCGTGCAGCCAAAAATGGCCAGTTTTGGCCCGTTTTTGGGCCGTTTTGGCCAGTTTTTGGCCTGTTCTTGCATTGCGCGGTGACCGTCGAGAGCGGAGCAAAACGTCAGCCATCTCAGCACCCTGGAACCCCCCGGGTGGCACAGGGCTGGATGGGGCTTTCGTATAGCAGGGACGGTGCTGCCTCTCGCTTCGCTCGCTGTCCGCCGCTCGCCGCTCGCTCGTGCAGCCAAAAATGGCCAGTTTTGGCCCGTTTTTGGGCCGTTTTGGCCAGTTTTTGGCCTGTTCTTGCATTGCGCGGTGACCGTCGAGAGCGGAGCAAAACGTCAGCCATCTCAGCACCCTGGAACCCCCCGGGTGGCACAGGGCTGGATGGGGCTTTCGTATAGCAGGGACGGTGCTGCCTCTCGCTTCGCTCGCTGTCCGCCGCTCGCCGCTCGCTCGTGCAGCCAAAAATGGCCAGTTTTGGCCCGTTTTTGGGCCGTTTTGGCCAGTTTTTGGCCTGTTCTTGCATTGCGCGGTGACCGTCGAGAGCGGAGCAAAACGTCAGCCATCTCAGCACCCTGGAACCCCCCGGGTGGCACAGGGCTGGATGGGGCTTTCGTATAGCAGGGACGGTGCTGCCTCTCGCTTCGCTCGCTGTCCGCCGCTCGCCGCTCGCTCGTGCAGCCAAAAATGGCCAGTTTTGGCCCGTTTTTGGGCCGTTTTGGCCAGTTTTTGGCCTGTTCTTGCATTGCGCGGTGACCGTCGAGAGCGGAGCAAAACGTCAGCCATCTCAGCACCCTGGAACCCCCCGGGTGGCACAGGGCTGGATGGGGCTTTCGTATAGCAGGGACGGTGCTGCCTCTCGCTTCGCTCGCTGTCCGCCGCTCGCCGCTCGCTCGCGCAGCCAAAAATGGCCAGTTTTGGCCCGTTTTTGGGCCGTTTTGGCCAGTTTTTGGCCTGTTCTTGCATTGCGCGGTGACCGTCGAGAGCGGAGCAAAACGTCAGCCATCTCAGCACCCTGGAACCCCCCGGGTGGCACAGGGCTGGATGGGGCTTTCGTATAGCAGGGACGGTGCTGCCTCTCGCTTCGCTCGCTGTCCGCCGCTCGCCGCTCGCGCAGCCAAAAATGGCCAGTTTTGGCCCGTTTTTGGGCCGTTTTGGCCAGTTTTTGGCCTGTTCTTGCATTGCGCGGTGACCGTCGAGAGCGGAGCAAAACGTCAGCCATCTCAGCACCCTGGAACCCCCCGGGTGGCACAGGGCTGGATGGGGCTTTCGTATAGCAGGGACGGTGCTGCCTCTCGCTTCGCTCGCTGTTCGCCGCTCGCCGCTCGCTCGCGCAGCCAAAAATGGCCAGTTTTGGCCCGTTTTTGGGCTGTTTTGGCCAGTTTTTGGCCTGTTCTTGCGTGGTGCGGTGACCGTCGTGAGCGGAGCAAAACGTCAGCCATCTCAGCACCCTGGAACCCCCCGGGTGGCACAGGGCTGGATGGGGCTTTCGTATAGCAGGGACGGTGCTGCCTCTCGCTTCGCTCGCTGTTCGCCGCTCGCCGCTCGCTCGCGCAGCCAAAAATGGCCAGTTTTGGCCCGTTTTTGGGCTGTTTTGGCCTGTTTTTGGGCTGTTCTTGTGTGGCGCGGTGACCGTCGTGAGCGGAGCAAAATGTCAGCCATCTCAGCACCCTGGAACCCCCCGGGTGGCACAGGGCTGGATGGGGCTTTCGTATAGCAGGGACGGTGCTGCCTCGCGCTTCGCTCGCTGTTCGCCGCTCTCCGCTCGCTCGCGCAGCAAAAAATGGCCAGTTTTGGCCCGTTTTTGGGCTGTTTTGGCCAGTTTTTGGCCTGTTCTTGCGTGCCGCGGCGACCGTCGTGAGCGGAGCAAAACGT
>NW_027020404.1:7500-10000 GCF_036884655.1 Musa acuminata AAA Group
CGGGCCAAAACTGGCCATTTTTGGCTGCGCGAGCGAGCGGCGAGCGGCGGACAGCGAGCGAAGCGAGAGGCAGCACCGTCCCTGCTATACGAAAGCCCCATCCAGCCCTGTGCCACCCGGGGGGTTCCAGGGTGCTGAGATGGCTGACATTTTGCTCCGCTCACGACGGTCACCGCGCGACGCAAGAACAGGCCAAAAACTGGCCAAAACGGCCCAAAAACGGGCCAAAACTGGCCATTTTTGGCTGCGCGAGCGAGCGGCGAGCGGCGGACAACGAGCGAAGCGAGAGGCAGCACCATCCCTGCTATACGAAAGCCCCATCCAGCCCTGTGCCACCCGGGGGGTTCCAGGGTGCTGAGATGGCTGACATTTTGCTCCGCTCACGACGGTCACCGCGCGACGCAAGAACAGCCCAAAAACAGGCCAAAACGGCCCAAAAACGGGACAAAACTGGCCATTTTTGGCTGCGCGAGCGAGCGGCGAGCGGCGGACAGCGAGCTAAGCGAGAGGCAGCACCGTCCCTGCTATACGAAAGCCCCATCCAGCCCTGTGCCAGCCGGGGGGTTCCAGGGTGCTGAGATGGCTGACATTTTGCTCCGCTCACGACGGTCACCGCGCGACGCAAGAACAGGCCAAAAACAGGCCAAAACGGCCCAAAAACGGGCCAAAACTGGCCATTTTTGGCTGCGCGAGCGAGCAGCGAGCGGCGGACAGCGAGCGAAGCGAGAGGCATCACCGTCCCTGCTATACGAAAGCCCCATCCAGCCCTGTGCCACCCGGGGGGTTCCAGGGTGCTGAGATGGCTGACATTTTGCTCCGCTCAAGATGGTCACCGCGCAACGCAAAAACAGGCCAAAAACTGGCCAAAACGGGCCAAAACTGGCCATTTTTGGCTGCGCGAGCGAGCGGCGAGCGGCGAACAGCGAGCGAAGCGAGAGGCAGCACCGTCCCTGCTATACGAAAGCCCCATCCAGCCCTGTGCCACCCGGGGGGTTCCAGGGTGCTGAGATGGCTGACATTTTGCTCCGCTCACGACGGTCACCGCGCGACGCAAGAACAGGCCAAAAACTGGCCAAAACGGCCCAAAAACGGGCCAAAACTGGCCATTTTTGGCTGCGCGAGCGAGCGGCGAGCGGCGGACAGCGAGCGAAGCGAGAGGCAGCACCGTCCCTGCTATACGAAAGCCCCATCCAGCCCTGTGCCACCCGGGGGGTTCCAGGGTGCTGAGATGGCTGACATTTTGCTCCGCTCACGACGGTCACCGCGCGACGCAAGAACAGCCCAAAAACAGGCCAAAACGGCCCAAAAACGGGACAAAACTGGCCATTTTTGGCTGCGCGAGCGAGCGGCGAGCGGCGGACAGCGAGCGAAGCGAGAGGCAGCACCGTCCCTGCTATACGAAAGCCCCATCCAGCCCTGTGCCACCCGGGGGGTTCCAGGGTGCTGAGATGGCTGACATTTTGCTCCGCTCACGACGGTCACCGCGCGACGCAAGAACAGCCCAAAAACAGGCCAAAACGGCCCAAAAACGGGCCAAAACTGGCCATTTTTGGCTGCGCGAGCGAGCAGCGAGCGGCGGACAGCGAGCGAAGCGAGAGGCATCACCGTCCCTGCTATACGAAAGCCCCATCCAGCCCTGTGCCACCCGGGGGGTTCCAGGGTGCTGAGATGGCTGACATTTTGCTCCGCTCAAGATGGTCACCGCGCAACGCAAAAACAGGCCAAAAACTGGCCAAAACGGGCCAAAACTGGCCATTTTTGGCTGCGCGAGCGAGCGGCGAGCGGCGAACAGCGAGCGAAGCGAGAGGCAGCACCGTCCCTGCTATACGAAAGCCCCATCCAGCCCTGTGCCACCCGGGGGGTTCCAGGGTGCTGAGATGGCTGACATTTTGCTCCGCTCACGACGGTCACCGCGCGACGCAAGAACAGGCCAAAAACTGGCCAAAACGGCCCAAAAACGGGCCAAAACTGGCCATTTTTGGCTGCGCGAGCGAGCGGCGAGCGGCGGACAGCGAGCGAAGCGAGAGGCAGCACCGTCCCTGCTATACGAAAGCCCCATCCAGCCCTGTGCCACCCGGGGGGTTCCAGGGTGCTGAGATGGCTGACATTTTGCTCCGCTCACGACGGTCACCGCGCGACGCAAGAACAGGCCAAAAACTGGCCAAAACGGCCCAAAAACGGGACAAAACTGGCCATTTTTGGCTGCGCGAGGGAGCGGCGAGCGGCGGACAGCGAGCGAAGCGAGAGGCAGCACCGTCCCTGCTATACGAAAGCCCCATCCAGCCCTGTGCCACCCGGGGGGTTCCAGGGTGCTGAGATGGCTGACATTTTGCTCCGCTCAAGACGGTCACCGCGCAACGCAAAAACAGGCCAAAAACTGGCCAAAACGGCCCAAAAACGGGCCAAAACTGGCCATTTTTGGCTGGGCAAGCGAGCGGCGAGCGGCGGACAGCGAGCGAAGCGAGAGGCAGCACCTTCCCTGCTATACGAAAGCCCCATC
>NW_027020404.1:22500-25000 GCF_036884655.1 Musa acuminata AAA Group
CTGACATTTTGCTCCGCTCACGACGGTCACCGCGCGACGCAAGAACAGCCCAAAAACAGGCCAAAACGGCCCAAAAACGGGCCAAAACTGGCCATTTTTGGCTGCGCGAGCGAGCGGAGAGCGGCGGACAGCGAGCTAAGCGAGAGGCAGCACCGTCCCTGCTATACGAAAGCCCCATCCAGCCCTGTGCCACCCGGGGGGTTCCAGGGTGCTGAGATGGCTGACATTTTGCTCCGCTCACGACGGTCACCGCGCGACGCAAGAACAGCCCAAAAACAGGCCAAAACGGCCCAAAAACGGGCCAAAACTGGCCATTTTTGGCTGCGCGAGCGAGCAGCGAGCGGCGGACAGCGAGCGAAGCGAGAGGCATCACCGTCCCTGCTATACGAAAGCCCCATCCAGCCCTGTGCCACCCGGGGGGTTCCAGGGTGCTGAGATGGCTGACATTTTGCTCCGCTCAAGATGGTCACCGCGCAACGCAAAAACAGGCCAAAAACTGGCCAAAACGGGCCAAAACTGGCCATTTTTGGCTGCGCGAGCGAGCGGCGAGCGGCGGACAGCGAGCGAAGCGAGAGGCAGCACCGTCCCTGCTATACGAAAGCCCCATCCAGCCCTGTGCCACCCGGGGGGTTCCAGGGTGCTGAGATGGCTGACATTTTGCTCCGCTCACGACGGTCACCGCGCGACGCAAGAACAGGCCAAAAACTGGCCAAAACGGCCCAAAAACGGGCCAAAACTGGCCATTTTTGGCTGCGCGAGCGAGCGGCGAGCGGCGGACAACGAGCGAAGCGAGAGGCAGCACCATCCCTGCTATACGAAAGCCCCATCCAGCCCTGTGCCACCCGGGGGGTTCCAGGGTGCTGAGATGGCTGACATTTTGCTCCGCTCACGACGGTCACCGCGCGACGCAAGAACAGCCCAAAAACAGGCCAAAACGGCCCAAAAACGGGACAAAACTGGCCATTTTTGGCTGCGCGAGCGAGCGGCGAGCGGCGGACAGCGAGCTAAGCGAGAGGCAGCACCGTCCCTGCTATACGAAAGCCCCATCCAGCCCTGTGCCACCCGGGGGGTTCCAGGGTGCTGAGATGGCTGACATTTTGCTCCGCTCACGACGGTCACCGCGCGACGCAAGAACAGGCCAAAAACAGGCCAAAACGGCCCAAAAACGGGCCAAAACTGGCCATTTTTGGCTGCGCGAGCGAGCAGCGAGCGGCGGACAGCGAGCGAAGCGAGAGGCATCACCGTCCCTGCTATACGAAAGCCCCATCCAGCCCTGTGCCACCCGGGGGGTTCCAGGGTGCTGAGATGGCTGACATTTTGCTCCGCTCAAGATGGTCACCGCGCAACGCAAAAACAGGCCAAAAACTGGCCAAAACGGGCCAAAACTGGCCATTTTTGGCTGCGCGAGCGAGCGGCGAGCGGCGAACAGCGAGCGAAGCGAGAGGCAGCACCGTCCCTGCTATACGAAAGCCCCATCCAGCCCTGTGCCACCCGGGGGGTTCCAGGGTGCTGAGATGGCTGACATTTTGCTCCGCTCACGACGGTCACCGCGCGACGCAAGAACAGGCCAAAAACTGGCCAAAACGGCCCAAAAACGGGCCAAAACTGACCATTTTTGGCTGCGCGAGCGAGCGGCGAGCGGCGGACAGCGAGCGAAGCGAGAGGCAGCACCGTCCCTGCTATACGAAAGCCCCATCCAGCCCTGTGCCACCCGGGGGGTTCCAGGGTGCTGAGATGGCTGACATTTTGCTCCGCTCACGACGGTCACCGCGCGACGCAAGAACAGCCCAAAAACAGGCCAAAACGGCCCAAAAACGGGACAAAACTGGCCATTTTTGGCTGCGCGAGCGAGCGGCGAGCGGCGGACAGCGAGCGAAGCGAGAGGCAGCACCGTCCCTGCTATACGAAAGCCCCATCCAGCCCTGTGCCACCCGGGGGGTTCCAGGGTGCTGAGATGGCTGACATTTTGCTCCGCTCACGACGGTCACCGCGCGACGCAAGAACAGCCCAAAAACAGGCCAAAACGGCCCAAAAACGGGCCAAAACTGGCCATTTTTGGCTGCGCGAGCGAGCAGCGAGCGGCGGACAGCGAGCGAAGCGAGAGGCATCACCGTCCCTGCTATACGAAAGCCCCATCCAGCCCTGTGCCACCCGGGGGGTTCCAGGGTGCTGAGATGGCTGACATTTTGCTCCGCTCAAGATGGTCACCGCGCAACGCAAAAACAGGCCAAAAACTGGCCAAAACGGGCCAAAACTGGCCATTTTTGGCTGCGCGAGCGAGCGGCGAGCGGCGAACAGCGAGCGAAGCGAGAGGCAGCACCGTCCCTGCTATACGAAAGCCCCATCCAGCCCTGTGCCACCCGGGGGGTTCCAGGGTGCTGAGATGGCTGACATTTTGCTCCGCTCACGACGGTCACCGCGCGACGCAAGAACAGGCCAAAAACTGGCCAAAACGGCCCAAAAACGGGCCAAAACTGGCCATTTTTGGCTGCGCGAGCGA
>NW_027020404.1:45000-50000 GCF_036884655.1 Musa acuminata AAA Group
TTCTCCCCCACTTATCCCTTCGACGTCCTCGTCGAAGCCTTTGTGAACACTGCAACTCTTCGCCTTTGCTGAGTCTTCAATCTTCCGCTCCAGCTGCAATGCGCCTCCTGGCTCCCAGCTGCTCTCCGCTGCTGTTTCTGAGTAGTCGAACCTTTGATCCGCCATGCTGCTTCAACTCGCCAATGACTCTGACTCTGGTGTGGGGTTGGCTGAGTTGTATTGATCCTCGTTGATTCCTGCGGATCCACCAAATGAAGGAAAAGACCATTCTTACTGCGCCAGTTTCTCAAAATTTTCACATGCTGCTTGAACTGGGTGGATGCTTGTTGGAGCTTTAACGAGCATCGCCTCGCAAACTTCTGAAGTTTTGGGTCCTTCCTCCACAAAATCTGCTCATTGACTCTTCTTTCAGTTAGTTGTCACATCCAAGTAGGTTCGCATCACTTCCGCTTTCGATTGGCATTTCGTTGGGAAATGAAGCGGACAATCTACTCTCAGTAGCACTGATCACCGTTGGTGAGGATTTTGACAACTATTGTCTTCCATTATCTTCGAAGGGTCTTTGAACTTGTGCAGAGCTCCTCTGCTGGATAGATAAGAGAACTGGGGTACTCGGTTTCGCCCATTCTCTTAAGAGTTGAGAAGGCAAAGGTTACTTGACTTCGCCCGCCTCCTCGAGGTTGTACTTCATGCATCGAGCTGGTTACTGGCCTTCGCCTGCTCTTTGCTCACACTTCTGAAGCACTTGAAGTGTTTGCACTCCTTGCGTTGAGTTAGCTACTGTGATTCACCTTCTCAATGCCATTGAACTTCTGGAATGCAGGAAGTTTTCACCCCAACTTGGAGTAATTCTCTGATAGATGAGGTCGCCTCTGGGATTGTACCGTCTTCTCCATCAACCCTGCCGCCTACTCCACTGAGTAGCAAAGGTACAGCACCACGTACTGCCTGCTTCGTTCCTTGGTCGTGCACTCTTGCATGACCCGAAGTCCTTCACTTACGGCTATCTTGATGAGAAACTTGTTGACACCGGTCTTACGAAGTTTCTTGGCCTCTGCCCTTCAGCCTTGTCTCGGTACTTGGAGATTGCCTCTGCATGCTCCACCTCCTCGGCCCCTTTCACGACCAAGCGCTCTCCCTCCGTGAGAGCAAGGGATCAATGACTTGCACGGAAGTCCCGCCTCTGCGGTACCATGGCGCTGCCATGCCCATGGCCCTACTATCCGTCGCCTCGCCTCTGTATCCCTTTCCTTCACAATCAGTAGAGATGTCTCTGTGGCACTCCTCTAAGTCCACCTCCATTCTAACTGATGCTTGATTTTGGGTAGCTAAGTCCCTCTGGACTCATCGTCGCTTCCTCGCCCCTTTCGACCTCCTGCTTCAACACCTCTGTGTTCTCCAAGCAGTCTGTTTGGTCGATGGAAAGACAGACTGCAACTCCCATGCATGGCCTCTGCCATCACATTGTAGGGTTTGCACCGATTCTGTTCTCCTTAGCTTCCTTGGTAGCAACGTTCGCTTACTCGACCTTGTCCTCTGACTTGTCGGGCTCCCTTAAGCGAATATGAGCTCTGGAGCAGTCCAACTCTCCAGCTGCTTCGATCATACCTCTGCATGATCAAGTCCCTCTCATGGGACTCACTGGTACTTGCATTCGAACTTTTCCCTTGGTGGAACCCAGCCCCCATATGCTGATGACCAAGGTTTTCATCCGATGCAAAATTCGGTGCACGCCCGGAAGACCCGCCTCTGCGGTACCATGGCCTTCACTCCTTGAATCCATAGCCCTTCTTGCCGTCGTGTTGTTCACCAAAGCGGAGCTCCCAGTAGCTCCCGATCATACCTCCATATGATCTCATCCCTCACGGGACAATGTCGTGTGTGTCGCATTGCCACGAACTGTTCCACCACGATCCGCTGCACCATGTCGCCTCCTGGTGACATCTCCATTGCATTCTGATCCTTGTGGAATAAACTCGAATTGTGAACCCTCCATGTGTGGCCTCTGCCAATACATCGCAGGGTCTCCTCCACCTTCGATTTTGTTCGCTCCTTTGGCAATCGACCTTCATCCACCCACTCTTGGGTCACACCTAGATGAAGCACCGCTCTAGGACAGTCCGTCGCCTAGTAGCTCCCGAAGTCCACCGACTTCGCTGTAATTTGTGCACCATTGCCTGGATCCTGGGCCTCTGCCCCTACCAGCACAATCTCCGCTGCACACTGCTTCCTTCATAGCAACTCAAATGACAACACTGTGGCATATTCTTCAAGAGTACCCGCCTCTGCATCCTCTTGCCCCGTGCTAAGGCCTTCTGAACTCAACTTCGCCTCCGCAAATTGAGTCGCCTTAGTTCCTCCATCGAATGCTCCTCCGAGATAAGGTGCATGTGCCCCGAAGCTCCCTTCGTCTTTGGCACCATGCAAGATGAGTCCGCTCTGTCAGAATGAAGGACCCAGGGAACAGCATGATTCTACTCCTGCCTCTGCAAGAGTTCATGTCCTTGACCTCTGTCTAGGGAAAGCGCTGTGCCTCTGCTCCATGTTCCAACTTCTATGCTGGCTCCCTTCAAGCGGCTTGGGTACTTCGCCAAGTTACACCCAAGTTGCTCCGCTCCTCGTTTCTGCATTGAGTCGATGGTGGCCCTCGCGCCCACCATTCCACGGGTCAGCCCTCCCTTGAGTCCGATCTCCATATCGACTCCAAGTGTGCCTCCATTTGAGTTGCTTTGGGTCGCTCCCCCACTTGATCTCGCAATGCATCCACCAATGCATTCTCTCAAGCGAGATCATGCGACGACTCCTCGCCGCTTGCTCAGTCCATCGAGCTTCGTGGAGTTGTTGTTTGTGAGGTACTCCTCCTCAACATGTGAAGTCCATCTCACATGATTCTCCCTTTGGAGAGCTGAGACTTATCCCTCCTGGATAACTGTCCCGTTGGAGCAACATCTCTCTTCGTTTCGGAGACCACCATCCCCTTGGACTACTCCGATCTGCTGAACAAACTGTGCATTGTTCTGCCTCTTGCAAACGCACTTGCTAGATTGCGCCTCCACGTCAATACAGCCACCGCTGCACCCCTCAAGGCCTAGCAACATGCTGAACTCGTTGCACACTTCAGCCTCCTCCGGACGTATCCTTCGCATGTCGAAGAGAAAGTTTCAATGCTCCATGGCGACGAGTCTCGACCGCCTTGGGATGGCCACGAACAATCCATCGTCCGCATACAAGCCCATGCATGAGTACCGAATTCTTCGAGTTAGCAATTCCCCTCACCTCTGTGAGCTTTGCACAACTCTTTCGGTCGCTGAGCAACTCATTCCACTTTGCATGGTCTCGTCCTTTGCCAAGCGCCTCGCTTGCCTTGAGCACCATCAAGTAAAGTTGTCAACGTTGAGCCGTAGCTCAAACTCAGCCATCCCAACCTTTGTGCGCTCCAAATTCTTCCAAGCTTGCCTGTTCTCGTGGTGCCTCTTGCGCGAAGGGTTGGCCATTCCTCTGAATGCCAATCTCAGATGCCCGCTCCTCTGAGCGACTCTTTTCCCTACATCTCCATGCCCGTTTTCCCAAAACGGTCGCGCGTGTGCTGACTGCCCTCAACGCAGCCACGCTAGGTCCCCCACGTTTGCATGTCAAGTGTTTCTATGAGTGCTTGTCCCGCTCTGATACCATATTGTCACGACCTTAGCTGGTTTTGCCTAAGGCGTGCGGCACCCTCGCGCGTCCGTCCGCAAAGGTCAGCCTCCCCGAAGCCTCCCATTGTCCCTTAGGACCAACAAAAGAGAGAACGGGTTAAAGAGAACGCCTCAATCGGGATCCACAAGCAAACATGTCCGAAAAACACTTCATAGACAATGCAAATTACAAACAGACTTTACAAGCTCTGAATAGTGGCACAACAAAGGGTAAAATGGTCCATTACAGACCGAAAAGCTCTCGAACGTGTCCACATGACACAACCTTTATTTACAAGCCTAAAGAGGCCACCAACCCAACTAAAATGGGACTATTAAGCCTTCGGCCGCCCCTTTACATTCTGTACAAGGCATGAACATGCCAAAAGACAACGGACAGACATAAGCATTACATCCAACATCTTGTTTAGAAGTTTGTCCGTTACAGCGCGACGCAAGAACAGCCCAAAAACAGGCCAAAACGGCCCAAAAACGGGCCAAAACTGGCCATTTTTGGCTGCGCGAGCGAGCGGAGAGCGGCGGACAGCGAGCTAAGCGAGAGGCAGCACCGTCCCTGCTATACGAAAGCCCCATCCAGCCCTGTGCCACCCGGGGGGTTCCAGGGTGCTGAGATGGCTGACATTTTGCTCCGCTCACGACGGTCACCGCGCGACGCAAGAACAGCCCAAAAACAGGCCAAAACGGCCCAAAAACGGGCCAAAACTGGCCATTTTTGGCTGCGCGAGCGAGCAGCGAGCGGCGGACAGCGAGCGAAGCGAGAGGCATCACCGTCCCTGCTATACGAAAGCCCCATCCAGCCCTGTGCCACCCGGGGGGTTCCAGGGTGCTGAGATGGCTGACATTTTGCTCCGCTCAAGATGGTCACCGCGCAACGCAAAAACAGGCCAAAAACTGGCCAAAACGGGCCAAAACTGGCCATTTTTGGCTGCGCGAGCGAGCGGCGAGCGGCGGACAGCGAGCGAAGCGAGAGGCAGCACCGTCCCTGCTATACGAAAGCCCCATCCAGCCCTGTGCCACCCGGGGGGTTCCAGGGTGCTGAGATGGCTGACATTTTGCTCCGCTCACGACGGTCACCGCGCGACGCAAGAACAGGCCAAAAACTGGCCAAAACGGCCCAAAAACGGGCCAAAACTGGCCATTTTTGGCTGCGCGAGCGAGCGGCGAGCGGCGGACAACGAGCGAAGCGAGAGGCAGCACCATCCCTGCTATACGAAAGCCCCATCCAGCCCTGTGCCACCCGGGGGGTTCCAGGGTGCTGAGATGGCTGACATTTTGCTCCGCTCACGACGGTCACCGCGCGACGCA
>NW_027020404.1:60000-62500 GCF_036884655.1 Musa acuminata AAA Group
GGCTGCGCGAGCGAGCGGCGAACAGCGAGCGAAGCGAGAGGCAGCACCGTCCCTGCTATACGAAAGCCCCATCCAGCCCTGTGCCACCCGGGGGGTTCCAGGGTGCTGAGATGGCTGACATTTTGCTCCGCTCACGACGGTCACCGCGCGACGCAAGAACAGCCCAAAAACAGGCCAAAACGGCCCAAAAACGGGCCAAAACTGGCCATTTTTGGCTGCGCGAGCGAGCGGAGAGCGGCGGACAGCGAGCTAAGCGAGAGGCAGCACCGTCCCTGCTATACGAAAGCCCCATCCAGCCCTGTGCCACCCGGGGGGTTCCAGGGTGCTGAGATGGCTGACATTTTGCTCCGCTCACGACGGTCACCGCGCGACGCAAGAACAGCCCAAAAACAGGCCAAAACGGCCCAAAAACGGGCCAAAACTGGCCATTTTTGGCTGCGCGAGCGAGCAGCGAGCGGCGGACAGCGAGCGAAGCGAGAGGCATCACCGTCCCTGCTATACGAAAGCCCCATCCAGCCCTGTGCCACCCGGGGGGTTCCAGGGTGCTGAGATGGCTGACATTTTGCTCCGCTCAAGATGGTCACCGCGCAACGCAAAAACAGGCCAAAAACTGGCCAAAACGGGCCAAAACTGGCCATTTTTGGCTGCGCGAGCGAGCGGCGAGCGGCGGACAGCGAGCGAAGCGAGAGGCAGCACCGTCCCTGCTATACGAAAGCCCCATCCAGCCCTGTGCCACCCGGGGGGTTCCAGGGTGCTGAGATGGCTGACATTTTGCTCCGCTCACGACGGTCACCGCGCGACGCAAGAACAGGCCAAAAACTGGCCAAAACGGCCCAAAAACGGGCCAAAACTGGCCATTTTTGGCTGCGCGAGCGAGCGGCGAGCGGCGGACAACGAGCGAAGCGAGAGGCAGCACCATCCCTGCTATACGAAAGCCCCATCCAGCCCTGTGCCACCCGGGGGGTTCCAGGGTGCTGAGATGGCTGACATTTTGCTCCGCTCACGACGGTCACCGCGCGACGCAAGAACAGCCCAAAAACAGGCCAAAACGGCCCAAAAACGGGACAAAACTGGCCATTTTTGGCTGCTGCGAGCGAGCGGCGAGCGGCGGACAGCGAGCTAAGCGAGAGGCAGCACCGTCCCTGCTATACGAAAGCCCCATCCAGCCCTGTGCCACCCGGGGGGTTCCAGGGTGCTGAGATGGCTGACATTTTGCTCCGCTCACGACGGTCACCGCGCGACGCAAGAACAGGCCAAAAACAGGCCAAAACGGCCCAAAAACGGGCCAAAACTGGCCATTTTTGGCTGCGCGAGCGAGCAGCGAGCGGCGGACAGCGAGCGAAGCGAGAGGCATCACCGTCCCTGCTATACGAAAGCCCCATCCAGCCCTGTGCCACCCGGGGGGTTCCAGGGTGCTGAGATGGCTGACATTTTGCTCCGCTCAAGATGGTCACCGCGCAACGCAAAAACAGGCCAAAAACTGGCCAAAACGGGCCAAAACTGGCCATTTTTGGCTGCGCGAGCGAGCGGCGAGCGGCGAACAGCGAGCGAAGCGAGAGGCAGCACCGTCCCTGCTATACGAAAGCCCCATCCAGCCCTGTGCCACCCGGGGGGTTCCAGGGTGCTGAGATGGCTGACATTTTGCTCCGCTCACGACGGTCACCGCGCGACGCAAGAACAGGCCAAAAACTGGCCAAAACGGCCCAAAAACGGGCCAAAACTGGCCATTTTTGGCTGCGCGAGCGAGCGGCGAGCGGCGGACAGCGAGCGAAGCGAGAGGCAGCACCGTCCCTGCTATACGAAAGCCCCATCCAGCCCTGTGCCACCCGGGGGGTTCCAGGGTGCTGAGATGGCTGACATTTTGCTCCGCTCACGACGGTCACCGCGCGACGCAAGAACAGCCCAAAAACAGGCCAAAACGGCCCAAAAACGGGACAAAACTGGCCATTTTTGGCTGCGCGAGCGAGCGGCGAGCGGCGGACAGCGAGCGAAGCGAGAGGCAGCACCGTCCCTGCTATACGAAAGCCCCATCCAGCCCTGTGCCACCCGGGGGGTTCCAGGGTGCTGAGATGGCTGACATTTTGCTCCGCTCACGACGGTCACCGCGCGACGCAAGAACAGCCCAAAAACAGGCCAAAACGGCCCAAAAACGGGCCAAAACTGGCCATTTTTGGCTGCGCGAGCGAGCAGCGAGCGGCGGACAGCGAGCGAAGCGAGAGGCATCACCGTCCCTGCTATACGAAAGCCCCATCCAGCCCTGTGCCACCCGGGGGGTTCCAGGGTGCTGAGATGGCTGACATTTTGCTCCGCTCAAGATGGTCACCGCGCAACGCAAAAAACAGGCCAAAAACTGGCCAAAACGGGCCAAAACTGGCCATTTTTGGCTGCGCGAGCGAGCGGCGAGCGGCGAACAGCGAGCGAAGCGAGAGGCAGCACCGTCCCTGCTATACGAAAGCCCCATCCAGCCCTGTGCCACCCGGGGGGTTCCAAGGTGCTGAGA
>NW_027020405.1:0-2500 GCF_036884655.1 Musa acuminata AAA Group
GCCAGTTTTTGGCCTGTTCTTGCATTGCGCGGTGACCGTCGAGAGCGGAGCAAAACGTCAGCCATCTCAGCACCCTGGAACCCCCCGGGTGGCACAGGGCTGGATGGGGCTTTCGTATAGCAGGGACGGTGCTGCCTCTCGCTTCGCTCGCTGTCCGCCGCTCGCCGCTCGCTCGTGCAGCCAAAAATGGCCAGTTTTGGCCCGTTTTTGGGCCGTTTTGGCCAGTTTTTGGCCTGTTCTTGCATTGCGCGGTGACCGTCGAGAGCGGAGCAAAACGTCAGCCATCTCAGCACCCTGGAACCCCCCGGGTGGCACAGGGCTGGATGGGGCTTTCGTATAGCAGGGACGGTGCTGCCTCTCGCTTCGCTCGCTGTCCGCCGCTCGCCGCTCGCTCGTGCAGCCAAAAATGGCCAGTTTTGGCCCGTTTTTGGGCCGTTTTGGCCAGTTTTTGGCCTGTTCTTGCATTGCGCGGTGACCGTCGAGAGCGGAGCAAAACGTCAGCCATCTCAGCACCCTGGAACCCCCCGGGTGGCACAGGGCTGGATGGGGCTTTCGTATAGCAGGGACGGTGCTGCCTCTCGCTTCGCTCGCTGTCCGCCGCTCGCCGCTCGCTCGTGCAGCCAAAAATGGCCAGTTTTGGCCCGTTTTTGGGCCGTTTTGGCCAGTTTTTGGCCTGTTCTTGCATTGCGCGGTGACCGTCGAGAGCGGAGCAAAACGTCAGCCATCTCAGCACCCTGGAACCCCCCGGGTGGCACAGGGCTGGATGGGGCTTTCGTATAGCAGGGACGGTGCTGCCTCTCGCTTCGCTCGCTGTCCGCCGCTCGCCGCTCGCTCGTGCAGCCAAAAATGGCCAGTTTTGGCCCGTTTTTGGGCCGTTTTGGCCAGTTTTTGGCCTGTTCTTGCATTGCGCGGTGACCGTCGAGAGCGGAGCAAAACGTCAGCCATCTCAGCACCCTGGAACCCCCCGGGTGGCACAGGGCTGGATGGGGCTTTCGTATAGCAGGGACGGTGCTGCCTCTCGCTTCGCTCGCTGTCCGCCGCTCGCCGCTCGCTCGCGCAGCCAAAAATGGCCAGTTTTGGCCCGTTTTTGGGCCGTTTTGGCCAGTTTTTGGCCTGTTCTTGCATTGCGCGGTGACCGTCGAGAGCGGAGCAAAACGTCAGCCATCTCAGCACCCTGGAACCCCCCGGGTGGCACAGGGCTGGATGGGGCTTTCGTATAGCAGGGACGGTGCTGCCTCTCGCTTCGCTCGCTGTCCGCCGCTCGCCGCTCGCGCAGCCAAAAATGGCCAGTTTTGGCCCGTTTTTGGGCCGTTTTGGCCAGTTTTTGGCCTGTTCTTGCATTGCGCGGTGACCGTCGAGAGCGGAGCAAAACGTCAGCCATCTCAGCACCCTGGAACCCCCCGGGTGGCACAGGGCTGGATGGGGCTTTCGTATAGCAGGGACGGTGCTGCCTCTCGCTTCGCTCGCTGTTCGCCGCTCGCCGCTCGCTCGCGCAGCCAAAAATGGCCAGTTTTGGCCCGTTTTTGGGCTGTTTTGGCCAGTTTTTGGCCTGTTCTTGCGTGGTGCGGTGACCGTCGTGAGCGGAGCAAAACGTCAGCCATCTCAGCACCCTGGAACCCCCCGGGTGGCACAGGGCTGGATGGGGCTTTCGTATAGCAGGGACGGTGCTGCCTCTCGCTTCGCTCGCTGTTCGCCGCTCGCCGCTCGCTCGCGCAGCCAAAAATGGCCAGTTTTGGCCCGTTTTTGGGCTGTTTTGGCCTGTTTTTGGGCTGTTCTTGTGTGGCGCGGTGACCGTCGTGAGCGGAGCAAAATGTCAGCCATCTCAGCACCCTGGAACCCCCCGGGTGGCACAGGGCTGGATGGGGCTTTCGTATAGCAGGGACGGTGCTGCCTCGCGCTTCGCTCGCTGTTCGCCGCTCTCCGCTCGCTCGCGCAGCAAAAAATGGCCAGTTTTGGCCCGTTTTTGGGCTGTTTTGGCCAGTTTTTGGCCTGTTCTTGCGTGCCGCGGCGACCGTCGTGAGCGGAGCAAAACGTCAGCCATCTCAGCACCCTGGAACCCCCCGGGTGGCACAGGGCTGGATGGGGCTTTCGTATAGCAGGGACGGTGCTGCCTCTCGCTTCGCTCGCTGTCCGCCGCTCGCTGCTCGCTCGCGCAGCCAAAAATGGCCAGTTTTGGCCCGTTTTTGGGCTGTTTTGGCCTGTTTTTGGGCTGTTCTTGTGTGCCGCGGCGACCGTCGTGAGCGGAGCAAAATGTCAGCCATCTCAGCACCCTGGAACCCCCCGGGTGGCACAGGGCTGGATGGGGCTTTCGTATAGCAGGGACGGTGCTGCCTCTCGCTTCGCTCGCTGTCCGCCGCTCGCCGCTCGCTCGCGCAGCCAAAAATGGCCAGTTTTGGCCCGTTTTTGGGCCGTTTTGGCCAGTTTTTGGCCTGTTCTTGCGTTGCGCGGTGACCGTCGAGAGCGGAGCAAAACGTCAGCCATCTCAGCACCCTGGAACCCC
>NW_027020405.1:22500-25000 GCF_036884655.1 Musa acuminata AAA Group
TATATAGCAGGGACGGTGCTGCCTCTCGCTTCGCTCGCTGTCCGCCGCTCGCCGCTCGCTCGCGCAGCCAAAAATGGCCAGTTTTGGCCCGTTTTTGGGCCGTTTTGGCCAGTTTTTGGCCTGTTCTTGCATTGCGCGGTGACCGTCGAGAGCGGAGCAAAACGTCAGCCATCTCAGCACCCTGGAACCCCCCGGGTGGCACAGGGCTGGATGGGGCTTTCGTATAGCAGGGACGGTGCTGCCTCTCGCTTCGCTCGCTGTCCGCCGCTCGCCGCTCGCTCGTGCAGCCAAAAATGGCCAGTTTTGGCCCGTTTTTGGGCCGTTTTGGCCAGTTTTTGGCCTGTTCTTGCATTGCGCGGTGACCGTCGAGAGCGGAGCAAAACGTCAGCCATCTCAGCACCCTGGAACCCCCCGGGTGGCACAGGGCTGGATGGGGCTTTCGTATAGCAGGGACGGTGCTGCCTCTCGCTTCGCTCGCTGTCCGCCGCTCGCCGCTCGCTCGTGCAGCCAAAAATGGCCAGTTTTGGCCCGTTTTTGGGCCGTTTTGGCCAGTTTTTGGCCTGTTCTTGCATTGCGCGGTGACCGTCGAGAGCGGAGCAAAACGTCAGCCATCTCAGCACCCTGGAACCCCCCGGGTGGCACAGGGCTGGATGGGGCTTTCGTATAGCAGGGACGGTGCTGCCTCTCGCTTCGCTCGCTGTCCGCCGCTCGCCGCTCGCTCGTGCAGCCAAAAATGGCCAGTTTTGGCCCGTTTTTGGGCCGTTTTGGCCAGTTTTTGGCCTGTTCTTGCATTGCGCGGTGACCGTCGAGAGCGGAGCAAAACGTCAGCCATCTCAGCACCCTGGAACCCCCCGGGTGGCACAGGGCTGGATGGGGCTTTCGTATAGCAGGGACGGTGCTGCCTCTCGCTTCGCTCGCTGTCCGCCGCTCGCCGCTCGCTCGTGCAGCCAAAAATGGCCAGTTTTGGCCCGTTTTTGGGCCGTTTTGGCCAGTTTTTGGCCTGTTCTTGCATTGCGCGGTGACCGTCGAGAGCGGAGCAAAACGTCAGCCATCTCAGCACCCTGGAACCCCCCGGGTGGCACAGGGCTGGATGGGGCTTTCGTATAGCAGGGACGGTGCTGCCTCTCGCTTCGCTCGCTGTCCGCCGCTCGCCGCTCGCTCGCGCAGCCAAAAATGGCCAGTTTTGGCCCGTTTTTGGGCCGTTTTGGCCAGTTTTTGGCCTGTTCTTGCATTGCGCGGTGACCGTCGAGAGCGGAGCAAAACGTCAGCCATCTCAGCACCCTGGAACCCCCCGGGTGGCACAGGGCTGGATGGGGCTTTCGTATAGCAGGGACGGTGCTGCCTCTCGCTTCGCTCGCTGTCCGCCGCTCGCCGCTCGCGCAGCCAAAAATGGCCAGTTTTGGCCCGTTTTTGGGCCGTTTTGGCCAGTTTTTGGCCTGTTCTTGCATTGCGCGGTGACCGTCGAGAGCGGAGCAAAACGTCAGCCATCTCAGCACCCTGGAACCCCCCGGGTGGCACAGGGCTGGATGGGGCTTTCGTATAGCAGGGACGGTGCTGCCTCTCGCTTCGCTCGCTGTTCGCCGCTCGCCGCTCGCTCGCGCAGCCAAAAATGGCCAGTTTTGGCCCGTTTTTGGGCTGTTTTGGCCAGTTTTTGGCCTGTTCTTGCGTGGTGCGGTGACCGTCGTGAGCGGAGCAAAACGTCAGCCATCTCAGCACCCTGGAACCCCCCGGGTGGCACAGGGCTGGATGGGGCTTTCGTATAGCAGGGACGGTGCTGCCTCTCGCTTCGCTCGCTGTTCGCCGCTCGCCGCTCGCTCGCGCAGCCAAAAATGGCCAGTTTTGGCCCGTTTTTGGGCTGTTTTGGCCTGTTTTTGGGCTGTTCTTGTGTGGCGCGGTGACCGTCGTGAGCGGAGCAAAATGTCAGCCATCTCAGCACCCTGGAACCCCCCGGGTGGCACAGGGCTGGATGGGGCTTTCGTATAGCAGGGACGGTGCTGCCTCGCGCTTCGCTCGCTGTTCGCCGCTCTCCGCTCGCTCGCGCAGCAAAAAATGGCCAGTTTTGGCCCGTTTTTGGGCTGTTTTGGCCAGTTTTTGGCCTGTTCTTGCGTGCCGCGGCGACCGTCGTGAGCGGAGCAAAACGTCAGCCATCTCAGCACCCTGGAACCCCCCGGGTGGCACAGGGCTGGATGGGGCTTTCGTATAGCAGGGACGGTGCTGCCTCTCGCTTCGCTCGCTGTCCGCCGCTCGCTGCTCGCTCGCGCAGCCAAAAATGGCCAGTTTTGGCCCGTTTTTGGGCTGTTTTGGCCTGTTTTTGGGCTGTTCTTGTGTGCCGCGGCGACCGTCGTGAGCGGAGCAAAATGTCAGCCATCTCAGCACCCTGGAACCCCCCGGGTGGCACAGGGCTGGATGGGGCTTTCGTATAGCAGGGACGGTGCTGCCTCTCGCTTCGCTCGCTGTCCGCCGCTCGCCGCTCGCTCGCGCAGCCAAAAATGGCCAGTTT
>NW_027020405.1:45000-50000 GCF_036884655.1 Musa acuminata AAA Group
GCCTGTTTATGGTCCGTTCTTGCGTGGTGCGGTGACCGTCGTGAGCGGAGCAAAACGTCAGCCATCTCAGCACCCTGGAACCCCCCGGGTGGCACAGGGCTGGATGGGGCTTTCGTATATAGCAGGGACGGTGCTGCCTCTCGCTTCGCTCGCTGTCCGCCGCTCGCCGCTCGCTCGCGCAGCCAAAAATGGCCAGTTTTGGCCCGTTTTTGGGCCGTTTTAGCCAGTTTTTGGCCTGTTCTTGCATTGCGCGGTGACCGTCGAGAGCGGAGCAAAACGTCAGCCATCTCAGCACCCTGGAACCCCCCGGGTGGCACAGGGCTGGATGGGGCTTTCGTATAGCAGGGACGGTGCTGCCTCTCGCTTCGCTCGCTGTCCGCCGCTCGCCGCTCGCTCGTGCAGCCAAAAATGGCCAGTTTTGGCCCGTTTTTGGGCCGTTTTGGCCAGTTTTTGGCCTGTTCTTGCATTGCGCGGTGACCGTCGAGAGCGGAGCAAAACGTCAGCCATCTCAGCACCCTGGAACCCCCCGGGTGGCACAGGGCTGGATGGGGCTTTCGTATAGCAGGGACGGTGCTGCCTCTCGCTTCGCTCGCTGTCCGCCGCTCGCCGCTCGCTCGTGCAGCCAAAAATGGCCAGTTTTGGCCCGTTTTTGGGCCGTTTTGGCCAGTTTTTGGCCTGTTCTTGCATTGCGCGGTGACCGTCGAGAGCGGAGCAAAACGTCAGCCATCTCAGCACCCTGGAACCCCCCGGGTGGCACAGGGCTGGATGGGGCTTTCGTATAGCAGGGACGGTGCTGCCTCTCGCTTCGCTCGCTGTCCGCCGCTCGCCGCTCGCTCGTGCAGCCAAAAATGGCCAGTTTTGGCCCGTTTTTGGGCCGTTTTGGCCAGTTTTTGGCCTGTTCTTGCATTGCGCGGTGACCGTCGAGAGCGGAGCAAAACGTCAGCCATCTCAGCACCCTGGAACCCCCCGGGTGGCACAGGGCTGGATGGGGCTTTCGTATAGCAGGGACGGTGCTGCCTCTCGCTTCGCTCGCTGTCCGCCGCTCGCCGCTCGCTCGTGCAGCCAAAAATGGCCAGTTTTGGCCCGTTTTTGGGCCGTTTTGGCCAGTTTTTGGCCTGTTCTTGCATTGCGCGGTGACCGTCGAGAGCGGAGCAAAACGTCAGCCATCTCAGCACCCTGGAACCCCCCGGGTGGCACAGGGCTGGATGGGGCTTTCGTATAGCAGGGACGGTGCTGCCTCTCGCTTCGCTCGCTGTCCGCCGCTCGCCGCTCGCTCGTGCAGCCAAAAATGGCCAGTTTTGGCCCGTTTTTGGGCCGTTTTGGCCAGTTTTTGGCCTGTTCTTGCATTGCGCGGTGACCGTCGAGAGCGGAGCAAAACGTCAGCCATCTCAGCACCCTGGAACCCCCCGGGTGGCACAGGGCTGGATGGGGCTTTCGTATAGCAGGGACGGTGCTGCCTCTCGCTTCGCTCGCTGTCCGCCGCTCGCCGCTCGCTCGTGCAGCCAAAAATGGCCAGTTTTGGCCCGTTTTTGGGCCGTTTTGGCCAGTTTTTGGCCTGTTCTTGCATTGCGCGGTGACCGTCGAGAGCGGAGCAAAACGTCAGCCATCTCAGCACCCTGGAACCCCCCGGGTGGCACAGGGCTGGATGGGGCTTTCGTATAGCAGGGACGGTGCTGCCTCTCGCTTCGCTCGCTGTCCGCCGCTCGCCGCTCGCTCGTGCAGCCAAAAATGGCCAGTTTTGGCCCGTTTTTGGGCCGTTTTGGCCAGTTTTTGGCCTGTTCTTGCATTGCGCGGTGACCGTCGAGAGCGGAGCAAAACGTCAGCCATCTCAGCACCCTGGAACCCCCCGGGTGGCACAGGGCTGGATGGGGCTTTCGTATAGCAGGGACGGTGCTGCCTCTCGCTTCGCTCGCTGTCCGCCGCTCGCCGCTCGCTCGTGCAGCCAAAAATGGCCAGTTTTGGCCCGTTTTTGGGCCGTTTTGGCCAGTTTTTGGCCTGTTCTTGCATTGCGCGGTGACCGTCGAGAGCGGAGCAAAACGTCAGCCATCTCAGCACCCTGGAACCCCCCGGGTGGCACAGGGCTGGATGGGGCTTTCGTATAGCAGGGACGGTGCTGCCTCTCGCTTCGCTCGCTGTCCGCCGCTCGCCGCTCGCTCGTGCAGCCAAAAATGGCCAGTTTTGGCCCGTTTTTGGGCCGTTTTGGCCAGTTTTTGGCCTGTTCTTGCATTGCGCGGTGACCGTCGAGAGCGGAGCAAAACGTCAGCCATCTCAGCACCCTGGAACCCCCCGGGTGGCACAGGGCTGGATGGGGCTTTCGTATAGCAGGGACGGTGCTGCCTCTCGCTTCGCTCGCTGTCCGCCGCTCGCCGCTCGCTCGTGCAGCCAAAAATGGCCAGTTTTGGCCCGTTTTTGGGCCGTTTTGGCCAGTTTTTGGCCTGTTCTTGCATTGCGCGGTGACCGTCGAGAGCGGAGCAAAACGTCAGCCATCTCAGCACCCTGGAACCCCCCGGGTGGCACAGGGCTGGATGGGGCTTTCGTATAGCAGGGACGGTGCTGCCTCTCGCTTCGCTCGCTGTCCGCCGCTCGCCGCTCGCTCGCGCAGCCAAAAATGGCCAGTTTTGGCCCGTTTTTGGGCCGTTTTGGCCAGTTTTTGGCCTGTTCTTGCATTGCGCGGTGACCGTCGAGAGCGGAGCAAAACGTCAGCCATCTCAGCACCCTGGAACCCCCCGGGTGGCACAGGGCTGGATGGGGCTTTCGTATAGCAGGGACGGTGCTGCCTCTCGCTTCGCTCGCTGTCCGCCGCTCGCCGCTCGCTCGTGCAGCCAAAAATGGCCAGTTTTGGCCCGTTTTTGGGCCGTTTTGGCCAGTTTTTGGCCTGTTCTTGCATTGCGCGGTGACCGTCGAGAGCGGAGCAAAACGTCAGCCATCTCAGCACCCTGGAACCCCCCCGGGTGGCACAGGGCTGGATGGGGCTTTCGTATAGCAGGGACGGTGCTGCCTCTCGCTTCGCTCGCTGTCCGCCGCTCGCCGCTCGCTCGTGCAGCCAAAAATGGCCAGTTTTGGCCCGTTTTTGGGCCGTTTTGGCCAGTTTTTGGCCTGTTCTTGCATTGCGCGGTGACCGTCGAGAGCGGAGCAAAACGTCAGCCATCTCAGCACCCTGGAACCCCCCGGGTGGCACAGGGCTGGATGGGGCTTTCGTATAGCAGGGACGGTGCTGCCTCTCGCTTCGCTCGCTGTCCGCCGCTCGCCGCTCGCTCGTGCAGCCAAAAATGGCCAGTTTTGGCCCGTTTTTGGGCCGTTTTGGCCAGTTTTTGGCCTGTTCTTGCATTGCGCGGTGACCGTCGAGAGCGGAGCAAAACGTCAGCCATCTCAGCACCCTGGAACCCCCCGGGTGGCACAGGGCTGGATGGGGCTTTCGTATAGCAGGGACGGTGCTGCCTCTCGCTTCGCTCGCTGTCCGCCGCTCGCCGCTCGCTCGCGCAGCCAAAAATGGCCAGTTTTGGCCCGTTTTTGGGCCGTTTTGGCCAGTTTTTGGCCTGTTCTTGCATTGCGCGGTGACCGTCGAGAGCGGAGCAAAACGTCAGCCATCTCAGCACCCTGGAACCCCCCGGGTGGCACAGGGCTGGATGGGGCTTTCGTATAGCAGGGACGGTGCTGCCTCTCGCTTCGCTCGCTGTCCGCCGCTCGCCGCTCGCTCGTGCAGCCAAAAATGGCCAGTTTTGGCCCGTTTTTGGGCCGTTTTGGCCAGTTTTTGGCCTGTTCTTGCATTGCGCGGTGACCGTCGAGAGCGGAGCAAAACGTCAGCCATCTCAGCACCCTGGAACCCCCCGGGTGGCACAGGGCTGGATGGGGCTTTCGTATAGCAGGGACGGTGCTGCCTCTCGCTTCGCTCGCTGTCCGCCGCTCGCCGCTCGCTCGTGCAGCCAAAAATGGCCAGTTTTGGCCCGTTTTTGGGCCGTTTTGGCCAGTTTTTGGCCTGTTCTTGCATTGCGCGGTGACCGTCGAGAGCGGAGCAAAACGTCAGCCATCTCAGCACCCTGGAACCCCCCGGGTGGCACAGGGCTGGATGGGGCTTTCGTATAGCAGGGACGGTGCTGCCTCTCGCTTCGCTCGCTGTCCGCCGCTCGCCGCTCGCTCGTGCAGCCAAAAATGGCCAGTTTTGGCCCGTTTTTGGGCCGTTTTGGCCAGTTTTTGGCCTGTTCTTGCATTGCGCGGTGACCGTCGAGAGCGGAGCAAAACGTCAGCCATCTCAGCACCCTGGAACCCCCCGGGTGGCACAGGGCTGGATGGGGCTTTCGTATAGCAGGGACGGTGCTGCCTCTCGCTTCGCTCGCTGTCCGCCGCTCGCCGCTCGCTCGCGCAGCCAAAAATGGCCAGTTTTGGCCCGTTTTTGGGCCGTTTTGGCCAGTTTTTGGCCTGTTCTTGCATTGCGCGGTGACCGTCGAGAGCGGAGCAAAACGTCAGCCATCTCAGCACCCTGGAACCCCCCGGGTGGCACAGGGCTGGATGGGGCTTTCGTATAGCAGGGACGGTGCTGCCTCTCGCTTCGCTCGCTGTCCGCCGCTCGCCGCTCGCGCAGCCAAAAATGGCCAGTTTTGGCCCGTTTTTGGGCCGTTTTGGCCAGTTTTTGGCCTGTTCTTGCATTGCGCGGTGACCGTCGAGAGCGGAGCAAAACGTCAGCCATCTCAGCACCCTGGAACCCCCCGGGTGGCACAGGGCTGGATGGGGCTTTCGTATAGCAGGGACGGTGCTGCCTCTCGCTTCGCTCGCTGTTCGCCGCTCGCCGCTCGCTCGCGCAGCCAAAAATGGCCAGTTTTGGCCCGTTTTTGGGCTGTTTTGGCCAGTTTTTGGCCTGTTCTTGCGTGGTGCGGTGACCGTCGTGAGCGGAGCAAAACGTCAGCCATCTCAGCACCCTGGAACCCCCCGGGTGGCACAGGGCTGGATGGGGCTTTCGTATAGCAGGGACGGTGCTGCCTCTCGCTTCGCTCGCTGTTCGCCGC
>NW_027020405.1:60000-65000 GCF_036884655.1 Musa acuminata AAA Group
GCTCGTGCAGCCAAAAATGGCCAGTTTTGGCCCGTTTTTGGGCCGTTTTGGCCAGTTTTTGGCCTGTTCTTGCATTGCGCGGTGACCGTCGAGAGCGGAGCAAAACGTCAGCCATCTCAGCACCCTGGAACCCCCCGGGTGGCACAGGGCTGGATGGGGCTTTCGTATAGCAGGGACGGTGCTGCCTCTCGCTTCGCTCGCTGTCCGCCGCTCGCCGCTCGCTCGTGCAGCCAAAAATGGCCAGTTTTGGCCCGTTTTTGGGCCGTTTTGGCCAGTTTTTGGCCTGTTCTTGCATTGCGCGGTGACCGTCGAGAGCGGAGCAAAACGTCAGCCATCTCAGCACCCTGGAACCCCCCGGGTGGCACAGGGCTGGATGGGGCTTTCGTATAGCAGGGACGGTGCTGCCTCTCGCTTCGCTCGCTGTCCGCCGCTCGCCGCTCGCTCGTGCAGCCAAAAATGGCCAGTTTTGGCCCGTTTTTGGGCCGTTTTGGCCAGTTTTTGGCCTGTTCTTGCATTGCGCGGTGACCGTCGAGAGCGGAGCAAAACGTCAGCCATCTCAGCACCCTGGAACCCCCCGGGTGGCACAGGGCTGGATGGGGCTTTCGTATAGCAGGGACGGTGCTGCCTCTCGCTTCGCTCGCTGTCCGCCGCTCGCCGCTCGCTCGTGCAGCCAAAAATGGCCAGTTTTGGCCCGTTTTTGGGCCGTTTTGGCCAGTTTTTGGCCTGTTCTTGCATTGCGCGGTGACCGTCGAGAGCGGAGCAAAACGTCAGCCATCTCAGCACCCTGGAACCCCCCGGGTGGCACAGGGCTGGATGGGGCTTTCGTATAGCAGGGACGGTGCTGCCTCTCGCTTCGCTCGCTGTCCGCCGCTCGCCGCTCGCTCGTGCAGCCAAAAATGGCCAGTTTTGGCCCGTTTTTGGGCCGTTTTGGCCAGTTTTTGGCCTGTTCTTGCATTGCGCGGTGACCGTCGAGAGCGGAGCAAAACGTCAGCCATCTCAGCACCCTGGAACCCCCCGGGTGGCACAGGGCTGGATGGGGCTTTCGTATAGCAGGGACGGTGCTGCCTCTCGCTTCGCTCGCTGTCCGCCGCTCGCCGCTCGCTCGTGCAGCCAAAAATGGCCAGTTTTGGCCCGTTTTTGGGCCGTTTTGGCCAGTTTTTGGCCTGTTCTTGCATTGCGCGGTGACCGTCGAGAGCGGAGCAAAACGTCAGCCATCTCAGCACCCTGGAACCCCCCGGGTGGCACAGGGCTGGATGGGGCTTTCGTATAGCAGGGACGGTGCTGCCTCTCGCTTCGCTCGCTGTCCGCCGCTCGCCGCTCGCTCGTGCAGCCAAAAATGGCCAGTTTTGGCCCGTTTTTGGGCCGTTTTGGCCAGTTTTTGGCCTGTTCTTGCATTGCGCGGTGACCGTCGAGAGCGGAGCAAAACGTCAGCCATCTCAGCACCCTGGAACCCCCCGGGTGGCACAGGGCTGGATGGGGCTTTCGTATAGCAGGGACGGTGCTGCCTCTCGCTTCGCTCGCTGTCCGCCGCTCGCCGCTCGCTCGTGCAGCCAAAAATGGCCAGTTTTGGCCCGTTTTTGGGCCGTTTTGGCCAGTTTTTGGCCTGTTCTTGCATTGCGCGGTGACCGTCGAGAGCGGAGCAAAACGTCAGCCATCTCAGCACCCTGGAACCCCCCGGGTGGCACAGGGCTGGATGGGGCTTTCGTAT
Organism: Musa acuminata AAA Group; assembly: GCF_036884655.1. Classification (NCBI taxonomy): domain Eukaryota; kingdom Viridiplantae; phylum Streptophyta; class Magnoliopsida; order Zingiberales; family Musaceae; genus Musa; species Musa acuminata. The sequence goes on from NW_027020405.1 coordinate 61,709, forward strand.
AGCAGGGACGGTGCTGCCTCTCGCTTCGCTCGCTGTCCGCCGCTCGCCGCTCGCTCGTGCAGCCAAAAATGGCCAGTTTTGGCCCGTTTTTGGGCCGTTTTGGCCAGTTTTTGGCCTGTTCTTGCATTGCGCGGTGACCGTCGAGAGCGGAGCAAAACGTCAGCCATCTCAGCACCCTGGAACCCCCCGGGTGGCACAGGGCTGGATGGGGCTTTCGTATAGCAGGGACGGTGCTGCCTCTCGCTTCGCTCGCTGTCCGCCGCTCGCCGCTCGCTCGCGCAGCCAAAAATGGCCAGTTTTGGCCCGTTTTTGGGCCGTTTTGGCCAGTTTTTGGCCTGTTCTTGCATTGCGCGGTGACCGTCGAGAGCGGAGCAAAACGTCAGCCATCTCAGCACCCTGGAACCCCCCGGGTGGCACAGGGCTGGATGGGGCTTTCGTATAGCAGGGACGGTGCTGCCTCTCGCTTCGCTCGCTGTCCGCCGCTCGCCGCTCGCTCGTGCAGCCAAAAATGGCCAGTTTTGGCCCGTTTTTGGGCCGTTTTGGCCAGTTTTTGGCCTGTTCTTGCATTGCGCGGTGACCGTCGAGAGCGGAGCAAAACGTCAGCCATCTCAGCACCCTGGAACCCCCCCCGGGTGGCACAGGGCTGGATGGGGCTTTCGTATAGCAGGGACGGTGCTGCCTCTCGCTTCGCTCGCTGTCCGCCGCTCGCCGCTCGCTCGTGCAGCCAAAAATGGCCAGTTTTGGCCCGTTTTTGGGCCGTTTTGGCCAGTTTTTGGCCTGTTCTTGCATTGCGCGGTGACCGTCGAGAGCGGAGCAAAACGTCAGCCATCTCAGCACCCTGGAACCCCCCGGGTGGCACAGGGCTGGATGGGGCTTTCGTATAGCAGGGACGGTGCTGCCTCTCGCTTCGCTCGCTGTCCGCCGCTCGCCGCTCGCTCGTGCAGCCAAAAATGGCCAGTTTTGGCCCGTTTTTGGGCCGTTTTGGCCAGTTTTTGGCCTGTTCTTGCATTGCGCGGTGACCGTCGAGAGCGGAGCAAAACGTCAGCCATCTCAGCACCCTGGAACCCCCCGGGTGGCACAGGGCTGGATGGGGCTTTCGTATAGCAGGGACGGTGCTGCCTCTCGCTTCGCTCGCTGTCCGCCGCTCGCCGCTCGCTCGCGCAGCCAAAAATGGCCAGTTTTGGCCCGTTTTTGGGCCGTTTTGGCCAGTTTTTGGCCTGTTCTTGCATTGCGCGGTGACCGTCGAGAGCGGAGCAAAACGTCAGCCATCTCAGCACCCTGGAACCCCCCGGGTGGCACAGGGCTGGATGGGGCTTTCGTATAGCAGGGACGGTGCTGCCTCTCGCTTCGCTCGCTGTCCGCCGCTCGCCGCTCGCTCGTGCAGCCAAAAATGGCCAGTTTTGGCCCGTTTTTGGGCCGTTTTGGCCAGTTTTTGGCCTGTTCTTGCATTGCGCGGTGACCGTCGAGAGCGGAGCAAAACGTCAGCCATCTCAGCACCCTGGAACCCCCCGGGTGGCACAGGGCTGGATGGGGCTTTCGTATAGCAGGGACGGTGCTGCCTCTCGCTTCGCTCGCTGTCCGCCGCTCGCCGCTCGCTCGTGCAGCCAAAAATGGCCAGTTTTGGCCCGTTTTTGGGCCGTTTTGGCCAGTTTTTGGCCTGTTCTTGCATTGCGCGGTGACCGTCGAGAGCGGAGCAAAACGTCAGCCATCTCAGCACCCTGGAACCCCCCGGGTGGCACAGGGCTGGATGGGGCTTTCGTATAGCAGGGACGGTGCTGCCTCTCGCTTCGCTCGCTGTCCGCCGCTCGCCGCTCGCTCGTGCAGCCAAAAATGGCCAGTTTTGGCCCGTTTTTGGGCCGTTTTGGCCAGTTTTTGGCCTGTTCTTGCATTGCGCGGTGACCGTCGAGAGCGGAGCAAAACGTCAGCCATCTCAGCACCCTGGAACCCCCCGGGTGGCACAGGGCTGGATGGGGCTTTCGTATAGCAGGGACGGTGCTGCCTCTCGCTTCGCTCGCTGTCCGCCGCTCGCCGCTCGCTCGCGCAGCCAAAAATGGCCAGTTTTGGCCCGTTTTTGGGCCGTTTTGGCCAGTTTTTGGCCTGTTCTTGCATTGCGCGGTGACCGTCGAGAGCGGAGCAAAACGTCAGCCATCTCAGCACCCTGGAACCCCCCGGGTGGCACAGGGCTGGATGGGGCTTTCGTATAGCAGGGACGGTGCTGCCTCTCGCTTCGCTCGCTGTCCGCCGCTCGCCGCTCGCGCAGCCAAAAATGGCCAGTTTTGGCCCGTTTTTGGGCCGTTTTGGCCAGTTTTTGGCCTGTTCTTGCATTGCGCGGTGACCGTCGAGAGCGGAGCAAAACGTCAGCCATCTCAGCACCCTGGAACCCCCCGGGTGGCACAGGGCTGGATGGGGCTTTCGTATAGCAGGGACGGTGCTGCCTCTCGCTTCGCTCGCTGTTCGCCGCTCGCCGCTCGCTCGCGCAGCCAAAAATGGCCAGTTTTGGCCCGTTTTTGGGCTGTTTTGGCCAGTTTTTGGCCTGTTCTTGCGTGGTGCGGTGACCGTCGTGAGCGGAGCAAAACGTCAGCCATCTCAGCACCCTGGAACCCCCCGGGTGGCACAGGGCTGGATGGGGCTTTCGTATAGCAGGGACGGTGCTGCCTCTCGCTTCGCTCGCTGTTCGCCGCTCGCCGCTCGCTCGCGCAGCCAAAAATGGCCAGTTTTGGCCCGTTTTTGGGCTGTTTTGGCCTGTTTTTGGGCTGTTCTTGTGTGGCGCGGTGACCGTCGTGAGCGGAGCAAAATGTCAGCCATCTCAGCACCCTGGAACCCCCCGGGTGGCACAGGGCTGGATGGGGCTTTCGTATAGCAGGGACGGTGCTGCCTCGCGCTTCGCTCGCTGTTCGCCGCTCTCCGCTCGCTCGCGCAGCAAAAAATGGCCAGTTTTGGCCCGTTTTTGGGCTGTTTTGGCCAGTTTTTGGCCTGTTCTTGCGTGCCGCGGCGACCGTCGTGAGCGGAGCAAAACGTCAGCCATCTCAGCACCCTGGAACCCCCCGGGTGGCACAGGGCTGGATGGGGCTTTCGTATAGCAGGGACGGTGCTGCCTCTCGCTTCGCTCGCTGTCCGCCGCTCGCTGCTCGCTCGCGCAGCCAAAAATGGCCAGTTTTGGCCCGTTTTTGGGCTGTTTTGGCCTGTTTTTGGGCTGTTCTTGTGTGCCGCGGCGACCGTCGTGAGCGGAGCAAAATGTCAGCCATCTCAGCACCCTGGAACCCCCCGGGTGGCACAGGGCTGGATGGGGCTT
>NW_027020405.1:75000-80000 GCF_036884655.1 Musa acuminata AAA Group
CAGGGACGGTGCTGCCTCTCGCTTCGCTCGCTGTCCGCCGCTCGCCGCTCGCTCGTGCAGCCAAAAATGGCCAGTTTTGGCCCGTTTTTGGGCCGTTTTGGCCAGTTTTTGGCCTGTTCTTGCATTGCGCGGTGACCGTCGAGAGCGGAGCAAAACGTCAGCCATCTCAGCACCCTGGAACCCCCCGGGTGGCACAGGGCTGGATGGGGCTTTCGTATAGCAGGGACGGTGCTGCCTCTCGCTTCGCTCGCTGTCCGCCGCTCGCCGCTCGCTCGTGCAGCCAAAAATGGCCAGTTTTGGCCCGTTTTTGGGCCGTTTTGGCCAGTTTTTGGCCTGTTCTTGCATTGCGCGGTGACCGTCGAGAGCGGAGCAAAACGTCAGCCATCTCAGCACCCTGGAACCCCCCGGGTGGCACAGGGCTGGATGGGGCTTTCGTATAGCAGGGACGGTGCTGCCTCTCGCTTCGCTCGCTGTCCGCCGCTCGCCGCTCGCTCGTGCAGCCAAAAATGGCCAGTTTTGGCCCGTTTTTGGGCCGTTTTGGCCAGTTTTTGGCCTGTTCTTGCATTGCGCGGTGACCGTCGAGAGCGGAGCAAAACGTCAGCCATCTCAGCACCCTGGAACCCCCCGGGTGGCACAGGGCTGGATGGGGCTTTCGTATAGCAGGGACGGTGCTGCCTCTCGCTTCGCTCGCTGTCCGCCGCTCGCCGCTCGCTCGTGCAGCCAAAAATGGCCAGTTTTGGCCCGTTTTTGGGCCGTTTTGGCCAGTTTTTGGCCTGTTCTTGCATTGCGCGGTGACCGTCGAGAGCGGAGCAAAACGTCAGCCATCTCAGCACCCTGGAACCCCCCGGGTGGCACAGGGCTGGATGGGGCTTTCGTATAGCAGGGACGGTGCTGCCTCTCGCTTCGCTCGCTGTCCGCCGCTCGCCGCTCGCTCGTGCAGCCAAAAATGGCCAGTTTTGGCCCGTTTTTGGGCCGTTTTGGCCAGTTTTTGGCCTGTTCTTGCATTGCGCGGTGACCGTCGAGAGCGGAGCAAAACGTCAGCCATCTCAGCACCCTGGAACCCCCCGGGTGGCACAGGGCTGGATGGGGCTTTCGTATAGCAGGGACGGTGCTGCCTCTCGCTTCGCTCGCTGTCCGCCGCTCGCCGCTCGCTCGTGCAGCCAAAAATGGCCAGTTTTGGCCCGTTTTTGGGCCGTTTTGGCCAGTTTTTGGCCTGTTCTTGCATTGCGCGGTGACCGTCGAGAGCGGAGCAAAACGTCAGCCATCTCAGCACCCTGGAACCCCCCGGGTGGCACAGGGCTGGATGGGGCTTTCGTATAGCAGGGACGGTGCTGCCTCTCGCTTCGCTCGCTGTCCGCCGCTCGCCGCTCGCTCGCGCAGCCAAAAATGGCCAGTTTTGGCCCGTTTTTGGGCCGTTTTGGCCAGTTTTTGGCCTGTTCTTGCATTGCGCGGTGACCGTCGAGAGCGGAGCAAAACGTCAGCCATCTCAGCACCCTGGAACCCCCCGGGTGGCACAGGGCTGGATGGGGCTTTCGTATAGCAGGGACGGTGCTGCCTCTCGCTTCGCTCGCTGTCCGCCGCTCGCCGCTCGCTCGTGCAGCCAAAAATGGCCAGTTTTGGCCCGTTTTTGGGCCGTTTTGGCCAGTTTTTGGCCTGTTCTTGCATTGCGCGGTGACCGTCGAGAGCGGAGCAAAACGTCAGCCATCTCAGCACCCTGGAACCCCCCCCGGGTGGCACAGGGCTGGATGGGGCTTTCGTATAGCAGGGACGGTGCTGCCTCTCGCTTCGCTCGCTGTCCGCCGCTCGCCGCTCGCTCGTGCAGCCAAAAATGGCCAGTTTTGGCCCGTTTTTGGGCCGTTTTGGCCAGTTTTTGGCCTGTTCTTGCATTGCGCGGTGACCGTCGAGAGCGGAGCAAAACGTCAGCCATCTCAGCACCCTGGAACCCCCCGGGTGGCACAGGGCTGGATGGGGCTTTCGTATAGCAGGGACGGTGCTGCCTCTCGCTTCGCTCGCTGTCCGCCGCTCGCCGCTCGCTCGTGCAGCCAAAAATGGCCAGTTTTGGCCCGTTTTTGGGCCGTTTTGGCCAGTTTTTGGCCTGTTCTTGCATTGCGCGGTGACCGTCGAGAGCGGAGCAAAACGTCAGCCATCTCAGCACCCTGGAACCCCCCGGGTGGCACAGGGCTGGATGGGGCTTTCGTATAGCAGGGACGGTGCTGCCTCTCGCTTCGCTCGCTGTCCGCCGCTCGCCGCTCGCTCGCGCAGCCAAAAATGGCCAGTTTTGGCCCGTTTTTGGGCCGTTTTGGCCAGTTTTTGGCCTGTTCTTGCATTGCGCGGTGACCGTCGAGAGCGGAGCAAAACGTCAGCCATCTCAGCACCCTGGAACCCCCCGGGTGGCACAGGGCTGGATGGGGCTTTCGTATAGCAGGGACGGTGCTGCCTCTCGCTTCGCTCGCTGTCCGCCGCTCGCCGCTCGCTCGTGCAGCCAAAAATGGCCAGTTTTGGCCCGTTTTTGGGCCGTTTTGGCCAGTTTTTGGCCTGTTCTTGCATTGCGCGGTGACCGTCGAGAGCGGAGCAAAACGTCAGCCATCTCAGCACCCTGGAACCCCCCGGGTGGCACAGGGCTGGATGGGGCTTTCGTATAGCAGGGACGGTGCTGCCTCTCGCTTCGCTCGCTGTCCGCCGCTCGCCGCTCGCTCGTGCAGCCAAAAATGGCCAGTTTTGGCCCGTTTTTGGGCCGTTTTGGCCAGTTTTTGGCCTGTTCTTGCATTGCGCGGTGACCGTCGAGAGCGGAGCAAAACGTCAGCCATCTCAGCACCCTGGAACCCCCCGGGTGGCACAGGGCTGGATGGGGCTTTCGTATAGCAGGGACGGTGCTGCCTCTCGCTTCGCTCGCTGTCCGCCGCTCGCCGCTCGCTCGTGCAGCCAAAAATGGCCAGTTTTGGCCCGTTTTTGGGCCGTTTTGGCCAGTTTTTGGCCTGTTCTTGCATTGCGCGGTGACCGTCGAGAGCGGAGCAAAACGTCAGCCATCTCAGCACCCTGGAACCCCCCGGGTGGCACAGGGCTGGATGGGGCTTTCGTATAGCAGGGACGGTGCTGCCTCTCGCTTCGCTCGCTGTCCGCCGCTCGCCGCTCGCTCGCGCAGCCAAAAATGGCCAGTTTTGGCCCGTTTTTGGGCCGTTTTGGCCAGTTTTTGGCCTGTTCTTGCATTGCGCGGTGACCGTCGAGAGCGGAGCAAAACGTCAGCCATCTCAGCACCCTGGAACCCCCCGGGTGGCACAGGGCTGGATGGGGCTTTCGTATAGCAGGGACGGTGCTGCCTCTCGCTTCGCTCTCTGTCCGCCGCTCGCCGCTCGCGCAGCCAAAAATGGCCAGTTTTGGCCCGTTTTTGGGCCGTTTTGGCCAGTTTTTGGCCTGTTCTTGCATTGCGCGGTGACCGTCGAGAGCGGAGCAAAACGTCAGCCATCTCAGCACCCTGGAACCCCCCGGGTGGCACAGGGCTGGATGGGGCTTTCGTATAGCAGGGACGGTGCTGCCTCTCGCTTCGCTCGCTGTCCGCCGCTCGCCGCTCGCTCGTGCAGCCAAAAATGGCCAGTTTTGGCCCGTTTTTGGGCCGTTTTGGCCAGTTTTTGGCCTGTTCTTGCATTGCGCGGTGACCGTCGAGAGCGGAGCAAAACGTCAGCCATCTCAGCACCCTGGAACCCCCCGGGTGGCACAGGGCTGGATGGGGCTTTCGTATAGCAGGGACGGTGCTGCCTCTCGCTTCGCTCGCTGTCCGCCGCTCGCCGCTCGCTCGTGCAGCCAAAAATGGCCAGTTTTGGCCCGTTTTTGGGCCGTTTTGGCCAGTTTTTGGCCTGTTCTTGCATTGCGCGGTGACCGTCGAGAGCGGAGCAAAACGTCAGCCATCTCAGCACCCTGGAACCCCCCGGGTGGCACAGGGCTGGATGGGGCTTTCGTATAGCAGGGACGGTGCTGCCTCTCGCTTCGCTCGCTGTCCGCCGCTCGCCGCTCGCTCGCGCAGCCAAAAATGGCCAGTTTTGGCCCGTTTTTGGGCCGTTTTGGCCAGTTTTTGGCCTGTTCTTGCATTGCGCGGTGACCGTCGAGAGCGGAGCAAAACGTCAGCCATCTCAGCACCCTGGAACCCCCCCCGGGTGGCACAGGGCTGGATGGGGCTTTCGTATAGCAGGGACGGTGCTGCCTCTCGCTTCGCTCGCTGTCCGCCGCTCGCCGCTCGCTCGTGCAGCCAAAAATGGCCAGTTTTGGCCCGTTTTTGGGCCGTTTTGGCCAGTTTTTGGCCTGTTCTTGCATTGCGCGGTGACCGTCGAGAGCGGAGCAAAACGTCAGCCATCTCAGCACCCTGGAACCCCCCGGGTGGCACAGGGCTGGATGGGGCTTTCGTATAGCAGGGACGGTGCTGCCTCTCGCTTCGCTCGCTGTCCGCCGCTCGCCGCTCGCTCGTGCAGCCAAAAATGGCCAGTTTTGGCCCGTTTTTGGGCCGTTTTGGCCAGTTTTTGGCCTGTTCTTGCATTGCGCGGTGACCGTCGAGAGCGGAGCAAAACGTCAGCCATCTCAGCACCCTGGAACCCCCCGGGTGGCACAGGGCTGGATGGGGCTTTCGTATAGCAGGGACGGTGCTGCCTCTCGCTTCGCTCGCTGTCCGCCGCTCGCCGCTCGCTCGCGCAGCCAAAAATGGCCAGTTTTGGCCCGTTTTTGGGCCGTTTTGGCCAGTTTTTGGCCTGTTCTTGCATTGCGCGGTGACCGTCGAGAGCGGAGCAAAACGTCAGCCATCTCAGCACCCTGGAACCCCCCGGGTGGCACAGGGCTGGATGGGGCTTTCGTATAGCAGGGACGGTGCTGCCTCTCGCTTCGCTCGCTGTCCGCCGCTCGCCGCTCGCTCGTGCAGCCAAAAATGGCCAGTTTTGGCCCGTTTTTGGGCCGTTTTGGCCAGTTTTTGGCCTGTTCTTGCATTGCGCGGTGACCGTCGAGAGCGGAGCAAAACGTCA
>NW_027020405.1:90000-97500 GCF_036884655.1 Musa acuminata AAA Group
TGGAACCCCCCGGGTGGCACAGGGCTGGATGGGGCTTTCGTATAGCAGGGACGGTGCTGCCTCACGCTTCGCTCGCTGTTCGCCGCTCGCCGCTCGCTCGCGCAACCTAAAATGGCCAGTTTTGGCCCGTTTTTGGGCTGTTTTGGCCTGTTTTTGGTCCGTTCTTGCGTGGCACGGCGACCGTCGTGAGCGGAGCAAAACGTCAGCCATCTCAGCACCCTGGAACCCCCCGGGTGGCACAGGGCTGGATGGGGCTTTCGTATAGCAGGGACGGTGCTGCCTCTCGCTTCGCTCGCTGTTCGCCGCTCACCGCTCGCTCGCTCAGCCAAAAATGGCCAGTTTTGGCCCGTTTTTGGGCTGTTTTGGCCTGTTTTTGGTCCGTTCTTGCATGGCGCGGTGACCGTCGTGAGCGGAGCAAAACGTCAGCCATCTCAGCACCCTGGAACCCCCCGGGTGGCACAGGGCTGGATGGGGCTTTCGTATAGCAGGGACGGTGCTGCCTCACGCTTCGCTCGCTGTTCGCCGCTCGCCGCTCGCTCGCGCAGCCAAAAATGACCAGTTTTGGCCCGTTTTTGGGCTGTTTTGGCCTGTTTATGGTCCGTTCTTGCGTGGTGCGGTGACCGTCGTGAGCGGAGCAAAACGTCAGCCATCTCAGCACCCTGGAACCCCCCGGGTGGCACAGGGCTGGATGGGGCTTTCGTATATAGCAGGGACGGTGCTGCCTCTCGCTTCGCTCGCTGTCCGCCGCTCGCCGCTCGCTCGCGCAGCCAAAAATGGCCAGTTTTGGCCCGTTTTTGGGCCGTTTTAGCCAGTTTTTGGCCTGTTCTTGCATTGCGCGGTGACCGTCGAGAGCGGAGCAAAACGTCAGCCATCTCAGCACCCTGGAACCCCCCGGGTGGCACAGGGCTGGATGGGGCTTTCGTATAGCAGGGACGGTGCTGCCTCTCGCTTCGCTCGCTGTCCGCCGCTCGCCGCTCGCTCGTGCAGCCAAAAATGGCCAGTTTTGGCCCGTTTTTGGGCCGTTTTGGCCAGTTTTTGGCCTGTTCTTGCATTGCGCGGTGACCGTCGAGAGCGGAGCAAAACGTCAGCCATCTCAGCACCCTGGAACCCCCCGGGTGGCACAGGGCTGGATGGGGCTTTCGTATAGCAGGGACGGTGCTGCCTCTCGCTTCGCTCGCTGTCCGCCGCTCGCCGCTCGCTCGTGCAGCCAAAAATGGCCAGTTTTGGCCCGTTTTTGGGCCGTTTTGGCCAGTTTTTGGCCTGTTCTTGCATTGCGCGGTGACCGTCGAGAGCGGAGCAAAACGTCAGCCATCTCAGCACCCTGGAACCCCCCGGGTGGCACAGGGCTGGATGGGGCTTTCGTATAGCAGGGACGGTGCTGCCTCTCGCTTCGCTCGCTGTCCGCCGCTCGCCGCTCGCTCGTGCAGCCAAAAATGGCCAGTTTTGGCCCGTTTTTGGGCCGTTTTGGCCAGTTTTTGGCCTGTTCTTGCATTGCGCGGTGACCGTCGAGAGCGGAGCAAAACGTCAGCCATCTCAGCACCCTGGAACCCCCCGGGTGGCACAGGGCTGGATGGGGCTTTCGTATAGCAGGGACGGTGCTGCCTCTCGCTTCGCTCGCTGTCCGCCGCTCGCCGCTCGCTCGTGCAGCCAAAAATGGCCAGTTTTGGCCCGTTTTTGGGCCGTTTTGGCCAGTTTTTGGCCTGTTCTTGCATTGCGCGGTGACCGTCGAGAGCGGAGCAAAACGTCAGCCATCTCAGCACCCTGGAACCCCCCGGGTGGCACAGGGCTGGATGGGGCTTTCGTATAGCAGGGACGGTGCTGCCTCTCGCTTCGCTCGCTGTCCGCCGCTCGCCGCTCGCTCGTGCAGCCAAAAATGGCCAGTTTTGGCCCGTTTTTGGGCCGTTTTGGCCAGTTTTTGGCCTGTTCTTGCATTGCGCGGTGACCGTCGAGAGCGGAGCAAAACGTCAGCCATCTCAGCACCCTGGAACCCCCCGGGTGGCACAGGGCTGGATGGGGCTTTCGTATAGCAGGGACGGTGCTGCCTCTCGCTTCGCTCGCTGTCCGCCGCTCGCCGCTCGCTCGTGCAGCCAAAAATGGCCAGTTTTGGCCCGTTTTTGGGCCGTTTTGGCCAGTTTTTGGCCTGTTCTTGCATTGCGCGGTGACCGTCGAGAGCGGAGCAAAACGTCAGCCATCTCAGCACCCTGGAACCCCCCGGGTGGCACAGGGCTGGATGGGGCTTTCGTATAGCAGGGACGGTGCTGCCTCTCGCTTCGCTCGCTGTCCGCCGCTCGCCGCTCGCTCGTGCAGCCAAAAATGGCCAGTTTTGGCCCGTTTTTGGGCCGTTTTGGCCAGTTTTTGGCCTGTTCTTGCATTGCGCGGTGACCGTCGAGAGCGGAGCAAAACGTCAGCCATCTCAGCACCCTGGAACCCCCCGGGTGGCACAGGGCTGGATGGGGCTTTCGTATAGCAGGGACGGTGCTGCCTCTCGCTTCGCTCGCTGTCCGCCGCTCGCCGCTCGCTCGTGCAGCCAAAAATGGCCAGTTTTGGCCCGTTTTTGGGCCGTTTTGGCCAGTTTTTGGCCTGTTCTTGCATTGCGCGGTGACCGTCGAGAGCGGAGCAAAACGTCAGCCATCTCAGCACCCTGGAACCCCCCGGGTGGCACAGGGCTGGATGGGGCTTTCGTATAGCAGGGACGGTGCTGCCTCTCGCTTCGCTCGCTGTCCGCCGCTCGCCGCTCGCTCGTGCAGCCAAAAATGGCCAGTTTTGGCCCGTTTTTGGGCCGTTTTGGCCAGTTTTTGGCCTGTTCTTGCATTGCGCGGTGACCGTCGAGAGCGGAGCAAAACGTCAGCCATCTCAGCACCCTGGAACCCCCCGGGTGGCACAGGGCTGGATGGGGCTTTCGTATAGCAGGGACGGTGCTGCCTCTCGCTTCGCTCGCTGTCCGCCGCTCGCCGCTCGCTCGTGCAGCCAAAAATGGCCAGTTTTGGCCCGTTTTTGGGCCGTTTTGGCCAGTTTTTGGCCTGTTCTTGCATTGCGCGGTGACCGTCGAGAGCGGAGCAAAACGTCAGCCATCTCAGCACCCTGGAACCCCCCGGGTGGCACAGGGCTGGATGGGGCTTTCGTATAGCAGGGACGGTGCTGCCTCTCGCTTCGCTCGCTGTCCGCCGCTCGCCGCTCGCTCGTCGCAGCCAAAAATGGCCAGTTTTGGCCCGTTTTTGGGCCGTTTTGGCCAGTTTTTGGCCTGTTCTTGCATTGCGCGGTGACCGTCGAGAGCGGAGCAAAACGTCAGCCATCTCAGCACCCTGGAACCCCCCGGGTGGCACAGGGCTGGATGGGGCTTTCGTATAGCAGGGACGGTGCTGCCTCTCGCTTCGCTCGCTGTCCGCCGCTCGCCGCTCGCTCGTGCAGCCAAAAATGGCCAGTTTTGGCCCGTTTTTGGGCCGTTTTGGCCAGTTTTTGGCCTGTTCTTGCATTGCGCGGTGACCGTCGAGAGCGGAGCAAAACGTCAGCCATCTCAGCACCCTGGAACCCCCCGGGTGGCACAGGGCTGGATGGGGCTTTCGTATAGCAGGGACGGTGCTGCCTCTCGCTTCGCTCGCTGTCCGCCGCTCGCCGCTCGCTCGTGCAGCCAAAAATGGCCAGTTTTGGCCCGTTTTTGGGCCGTTTTGGCCAGTTTTTGGCCTGTTCTTGCATTGCGCGGTGACCGTCGAGAGCGGAGCAAAACGTCAGCCATCTCAGCACCCTGGAACCCCCCGGGTGGCACAGGGCTGGATGGGGCTTTCGTATAGCAGGGACGGTGCTGCCTCTCGCTTCGCTCGCTGTCCGCCGCTCGCCGCTCGCTCGTGCAGCCAAAAATGGCCAGTTTTGGCCCGTTTTTGGGCCGTTTTGGCCAGTTTTTGGCCTGTTCTTGCATTGCGCGGTGACCGTCGAGAGCGGAGCAAAACGTCAGCCATCTCAGCACCCTGGAACCCCCCGGGTGGCACAGGGCTGGATGGGGCTTTCGTATAGCAGGGACGGTGCTGCCTCTCGCTTCGCTCGCTGTCCGCCGCTCGCCGCTCGCTCGTGCAGCCAAAAATGGCCAGTTTTGGCCCGTTTTTGGGCCGTTTTGGCCAGTTTTTGGCCTGTTCTTGCATTGCGCGGTGACCGTCGAGAGCGGAGCAAAACGTCAGCCATCTCAGCACCCTGGAACCCCCCGGGTGGCACAGGGCTGGATGGGGCTTTCGTATAGCAGGGACGGTGCTGCCTCTCGCTTCGCTCGCTGTCCGCCGCTCGCCGCTCGCTCGTGCAGCCAAAAATGGCCAGTTTTGGCCCGTTTTTGGGCCGTTTTGGCCAGTTTTTGGCCTGTTCTTGCATTGCGCGGTGACCGTCGAGAGCGGAGCAAAACGTCAGCCATCTCAGCACCCTGGAACCCCCCGGGTGGCACAGGGCTGGATGGGGCTTTCGTATAGCAGGGACGGTGCTGCCTCTCGCTTCGCTCGCTGTCCGCCGCTCGCCGCTCGCTCGTGCAGCCAAAAATGGCCAGTTTTGGCCCGTTTTTGGGCCGTTTTGGCCAGTTTTTGGCCTGTTCTTGCATTGCGCGGTGACCGTCGAGAGCGGAGCAAAACGTCAGCCATCTCAGCACCCTGGAACCCCCCGGGTGGCACAGGGCTGGATGGGGCTTTCGTATAGCAGGGACGGTGCTGCCTCTCGCTTCGCTCGCTGTCCGCCGCTCGCCGCTCGCTCGCGCAGCCAAAAATGGCCAGTTTTGGCCCGTTTTTGGGCCGTTTTGGCCAGTTTTTGGCCTGTTCTTGCATTGCGCGGTGACCGTCGAGAGCGGAGCAAAACGTCAGCCATCTCAGCACCCTGGAACCCCCCGGGTGGCACAGGGCTGGATGGGGCTTTCGTATAGCAGGGACGGTGCTGCCTCTCGCTTCGCTCGCTGTCCGCCGCTCGCCGCTCGCTCGTGCAGCCAAAAATGGCCAGTTTTGGCCCGTTTTTGGGCCGTTTTGGCCAGTTTTTGGCCTGTTCTTGCATTGCGCGGTGACCGTCGAGAGCGGAGCAAAACGTCAGCCATCTCAGCACCCTGGAACCCCCCGGGTGGCACAGGGCTGGATGGGGCTTTCGTATAGCAGGGACGGTGCTGCCTCTCGCTTCGCTCGCTGTCCGCCGCTCGCCGCTCGCTCGTGCAGCCAAAAATGGCCAGTTTTGGCCCGTTTTTGGGCCGTTTTGGCCAGTTTTTGGCCTGTTCTTGCATTGCGCGGTGACCGTCGAGAGCGGAGCAAAACGTCAGCCATCTCAGCACCCTGGAACCCCCCGGGTGGCACAGGGCTGGATGGGGCTTTCGTATAGCAGGGACGGTGCTGCCTCTCGCTTCGCTCGCTGTCCGCCGCTCGCCGCTCGCTCGTGCAGCCAAAAATGGCCAGTTTTGGCCCGTTTTTGGGCCGTTTTGGCCAGTTTTTGGCCTGTTCTTGCATTGCGCGGTGACCGTCGAGAGCGGAGCAAAACGTCAGCCATCTCAGCACCCTGGAACCCCCCGGGTGGCACAGGGCTGGATGGGGCTTTCGTATAGCAGGGACGGTGCTGCCTCTCGCTTCGCTCGCTGTCCGCCGCTCGCCGCTCGCTCGCGCAGCCAAAAATGGCCAGTTTTGGCCCGTTTTTGGGCCGTTTTGGCCAGTTTTTGGCCTGTTCTTGCATTGCGCGGTGACCGTCGAGAGCGGAGCAAAACGTCAGCCATCTCAGCACCCTGGAACCCCCCGGGTGGCACAGGGCTGGATGGGGCTTTCGTATAGCAGGGACGGTGCTGCCTCTCGCTTCGCTCGCTGTCCGCCGCTCGCCGCTCGCTCGTGCAGCCAAAAATGGCCAGTTTTGGCCCGTTTTTGGGCCGTTTTGGCCAGTTTTTGGCCTGTTCTTGCATTGCGCGGTGACCGTCGAGAGCGGAGCAAAACGTCAGCCATCTCAGCACCCTGGAACCCCCCGGGTGGCACAGGGCTGGATGGGGCTTTCGTATAGCAGGGACGGTGCTGCCTCTCGCTTCGCTCGCTGTCCGCCGCTCGCCGCTCGCTCGTGCAGCCAAAAATGGCCAGTTTTGGCCCGTTTTTGGGCCGTTTTGGCCAGTTTTTGGCCTGTTCTTGCATTGCGCGGTGACCGTCGAGAGCGGAGCAAAACGTCAGCCATCTCAGCACCCTGGAACCCCCCGGGTGGCACAGGGCTGGATGGGGCTTTCGTATAGCAGGGACGGTGCTGCCTCTCGCTTCGCTCGCTGTCCGCCGCTCGCCGCTCGCTCGTGCAGCCAAAAATGGCCAGTTTTGGCCCGTTTTTGGGCCGTTTTGGCCAGTTTTTGGCCTGTTCTTGCATTGCGCGGTGACCGTCGAGAGCGGAGCAAAACGTCAGCCATCTCAGCACCCTGGAACCCCCCGGGTGGCACAGGGCTGGATGGGGCTTTCGTATAGCAGGGACGGTGCTGCCTCTCGCTTCGCTCGCTGTCCGCCGCTCGCCGCTCGCTCGCGCAGCCAAAAATGGCCAGTTTTGGCCCGTTTTTGGGCCGTTTTGGCCAGTTTTTGGCCTGTTCTTGCATTGCGCGGTGACCGTCGAGAGCGGAGCAAAACGTCAGCCATCTCAGCACCCTGGAACCCCCCGGGTGGCACAGGGCTGGATGGGGCTTTCGTATAGCAGGGACGGTGCTGCCTCTCGCTTCGCTCGCTGTCCGCCGCTCGCCGCTCGCGCAGCCAAAAATGGCCAGTTTTGGCCCGTTTTTGGGCCGTTTTGGCCAGTTTTTGGCCTGTTCTTGCATTGCGCGGTGACCGTCGAGAGCGGAGCAAAACGTCAGCCATCTCAGCACCCTGGAACCCCCCGGGTGGCACAGGGCTGGATGGGGCTTTCGTATAGCAGGGACGGTGCTGCCTCTCGCTTCGCTCGCTGTTCGCCGCTCGCCGCTCGCTCGCGCAGCCAAAAATGGCCAGTTTTGGCCCGTTTTTGGGCTGTTTTGGCCAGTTTTTGGCCTGTTCTTGCGTGGTGCGGTGACCGTCGTGAGCGGAGCAAAACGTCAGCCATCTCAGCACCCTGGAACCCCCCGGGTGGCACAGGGCTGGATGGGGCTTTCGTATAGCAGGGACGGTGCTGCCTCTCGCTTCGCTCGCTGTTCGCCGCTCGCCGCTCGCTCGCGCAGCCAAAAATGGCCAGTTTTGGCCCGTTTTTGGGCTGTTTTGGCCTGTTTTTGGGCTGTTCTTGTGTGGCGCGGTGACCGTCGTGAGCGGAGCAAAATGTCAGCCATCTCAGCACCCTGGAACCCCCCGGGTGGCACAGGGCTGGATGGGGCTTTCGTATAGCAGGGACGGTGCTGCCTCGCGCTTCGCTCGCTGTTCGCCGCTCTCCGCTCGCTCGCGCAGCAAAAAATGGCCAGTTTTGGCCCGTTTTTGGGCTGTTTTGGCCAGTTTTTGGCCTGTTCTTGCGTGCCGCGGCGACCGTCGTGAGCGGAGCAAAACGTCAGCCATCTCAGCACCCTGGAACCCCCCGGGTGGCACA
>NW_027020405.1:107500-110000 GCF_036884655.1 Musa acuminata AAA Group
TGGGGCTTTCGTATAGCAGGGACGGTGCTGCCTCTCGCTTCGCTCGCTGTCCGCCGCTCGCCGCTCGCTCGTGCAGCCAAAAATGGCCAGTTTTGGCCCGTTTTTGGGCCGTTTTGGCCAGTTTTTGGCCTGTTCTTGCATTGCGCGGTGACCGTCGAGAGCGGAGCAAAACGTCAGCCATCTCAGCACCCTGGAACCCCCCGGGTGGCACAGGGCTGGATGGGGCTTTCGTATAGCAGGGACGGTGCTGCCTCTCGCTTCGCTCGCTGTCCGCCGCTCGCCGCTCGCTCGTGCAGCCAAAAATGGCCAGTTTTGGCCCGTTTTTGGGCCGTTTTGGCCAGTTTTTGGCCTGTTCTTGCATTGCGCGGTGACCGTCGAGAGCGGAGCAAAACGTCAGCCATCTCAGCACCCTGGAACCCCCCGGGTGGCACAGGGCTGGATGGGGCTTTCGTATAGCAGGGACGGTGCTGCCTCTCGCTTCGCTCGCTGTCCGCCGCTCGCCGCTCGCTCGTGCAGCCAAAAATGGCCAGTTTTGGCCCGTTTTTGGGCCGTTTTGGCCAGTTTTTGGCCTGTTCTTGCATTGCGCGGTGACCGTCGAGAGCGGAGCAAAACGTCAGCCATCTCAGCACCCTGGAACCCCCCGGGTGGCACAGGGCTGGATGGGGCTTTCGTATAGCAGGGACGGTGCTGCCTCTCGCTTCGCTCGCTGTCCGCCGCTCGCCGCTCGCTCGTGCAGCCAAAAATGGCCAGTTTTGGCCCGTTTTTGGGCCGTTTTGGCCAGTTTTTGGCCTGTTCTTGCATTGCGCGGTGACCGTCGAGAGCGGAGCAAAACGTCAGCCATCTCAGCACCCTGGAACCCCCCGGGTGGCACAGGGCTGGATGGGGCTTTCGTATAGCAGGGACGGTGCTGCCTCTCGCTTCGCTCGCTGTCCGCCGCTCGCCGCTCGCTCGTGCAGCCAAAAATGGCCAGTTTTGGCCCGTTTTTGGGCCGTTTTGGCCAGTTTTTGGCCTGTTCTTGCATTGCGCGGTGACCGTCGAGAGCGGAGCAAAACGTCAGCCATCTCAGCACCCTGGAACCCCCCGGGTGGCACAGGGCTGGATGGGGCTTTCGTATAGCAGGGACGGTGCTGCCTCTCGCTTCGCTCGCTGTCCGCCGCTCGCCGCTCGCTCGCGCAGCCAAAAATGGCCAGTTTTGGCCCGTTTTTGGGCCGTTTTGGCCAGTTTTTGGCCTGTTCTTGCATTGCGCGGTGACCGTCGAGAGCGGAGCAAAACGTCAGCCATCTCAGCACCCTGGAACCCCCCGGGTGGCACAGGGCTGGATGGGGCTTTCGTATAGCAGGGACGGTGCTGCCTCTCGCTTCGCTCGCTGTCCGCCGCTCGCCGCTCGCTCGTGCAGCCAAAAATGGCCAGTTTTGGCCCGTTTTTGGGCCGTTTTGGCCAGTTTTTGGCCTGTTCTTGCATTGCGCGGTGACCGTCGAGAGCGGAGCAAAACGTCAGCCATCTCAGCACCCTGGAACCCCCCGGGTGGCACAGGGCTGGATGGGGCTTTCGTATAGCAGGGACGGTGCTGCCTCTCGCTTCGCTCGCTGTCCGCCGCTCGCCGCTCGCTCGTGCAGCCAAAAATGGCCAGTTTTGGCCCGTTTTTGGGCCGTTTTGGCCAGTTTTTGGCCTGTTCTTGCATTGCGCGGTGACCGTCGAGAGCGGAGCAAAACGTCAGCCATCTCAGCACCCTGGAACCCCCCGGGTGGCACAGGGCTGGATGGGGCTTTCGTATAGCAGGGACGGTGCTGCCTCTCGCTTCGCTCGCTGTCCGCCGCTCGCCGCTCGCTCGTGCAGCCAAAAATGGCCAGTTTTGGCCCGTTTTTGGGCCGTTTTGGCCAGTTTTTGGCCTGTTCTTGCATTGCGCGGTGACCGTCGAGAGCGGAGCAAAACGTCAGCCATCTCAGCACCCTGGAACCCCCCGGGTGGCACAGGGCTGGATGGGGCTTTCGTATAGCAGGGACGGTGCTGCCTCTCGCTTCGCTCGCTGTCCGCCGCTCGCCGCTCGCTCGCGCAGCCAAAAATGGCCAGTTTTGGCCCGTTTTTGGGCCGTTTTGGCCAGTTTTTGGCCTGTTCTTGCATTGCGCGGTGACCGTCGAGAGCGGAGCAAAACGTCAGCCATCTCAGCACCCTGGAACCCCCCGGGTGGCACAGGGCTGGATGGGGCTTTCGTATAGCAGGGACGGTGCTGCCTCTCGCTTCGCTCGCTGTCCGCCGCTCGCCGCTCGCTCGTGCAGCCAAAAATGGCCAGTTTTGGCCCGTTTTTGGGCCGTTTTGGCCAGTTTTTGGCCTGTTCTTGCATTGCGCGGTGACCGTCGAGAGCGGAGCAAAACGTCAGCCATCTCAGCACCCTGGAACCCCCCGGGTGGCACAGGGCTGGATGGGGCTTTCGTATAGCAGGGACGGTGCTGCCTCTCGCTTCGCTCGCTGTCCGCCGCTCGCCGCTCGCTCGTGCAGCCAA
>NW_027020405.1:120000-125000 GCF_036884655.1 Musa acuminata AAA Group
GCCCGTTTTTGGGCTGTTTTGGCCTGTTTTTGGTCCGTTCTTGCGTGGCACGGCGACCGTCGTGAGCGGAGCAAAACGTCAGCCATCTCAGCACCCTGGAACCCCCCGGGTGGCACAGGGCTGGATGGGGCTTTCGTATAGCAGGGACGGTGCTGCCTCTCGCTTCGCTCGCTGTTCGCCGCTCACCGCTCGCTCGCTCAGCCAAAAATGGCCAGTTTTGGCCCGTTTTTGGGCTGTTTTGGCCTGTTTTTGGTCCGTTCTTGCATGGCGCGGTGACCGTCGTGAGCGGAGCAAAACGTCAGCCATCTCAGCACCCTGGAACCCCCCGGGTGGCACAGGGCTGGATGGGGCTTTCGTATAGCAGGGACGGTGCTGCCTCACGCTTCGCTCGCTGTTCGCCGCTCGCCGCTCGCTCGCGCAGCCAAAAATGACCAGTTTTGGCCCGTTTTTGGGCTGTTTTGGCCTGTTTATGGTCCGTTCTTGCGTGGTGCGGTGACCGTCGTGAGCGGAGCAAAACGTCAGCCATCTCAGCACCCTGGAACCCCCCGGGTGGCACAGGGCTGGATGGGGCTTTCGTATATAGCAGGGACGGTGCTGCCTCTCGCTTCGCTCGCTGTCCGCCGCTCGCCGCTCGCTCGCGCAGCCAAAAATGGCCAGTTTTGGCCCGTTTTTGGGCCGTTTTGGCCAGTTTTTGGCCTGTTCTTGCATTGCGCGGTGACCGTCGAGAGCGGAGCAAAACGTCAGCCATCTCAGCACCCTGGAACCCCCCGGGTGGCACAGGGCTGGATGGGGCTTTCGTATAGCAGGGACGGTGCTGCCTCTCGCTTCGCTCGCTGTCCGCCGCTCGCCGCTCGCTCGTGCAGCCAAAAATGGCCAGTTTTGGCCCGTTTTTGGGCCGTTTTGGCCAGTTTTTGGCCTGTTCTTGCATTGCGCGGTGACCGTCGAGAGCGGAGCAAAACGTCAGCCATCTCAGCACCCTGGAACCCCCCGGGTGGCACAGGGCTGGATGGGGCTTTCGTATAGCAGGGACGGTGCTGCCTCTCGCTTCGCTCGCTGTCCGCCGCTCGCCGCTCGCTCGTGCAGCCAAAAATGGCCAGTTTTGGCCCGTTTTTGGGCCGTTTTGGCCAGTTTTTGGCCTGTTCTTGCATTGCGCGGTGACCGTCGAGAGCGGAGCAAAACGTCAGCCATCTCAGCACCCTGGAACCCCCCGGGTGGCACAGGGCTGGATGGGGCTTTCGTATAGCAGGGACGGTGCTGCCTCTCGCTTCGCTCGCTGTCCGCCGCTCGCCGCTCGCTCGTGCAGCCAAAAATGGCCAGTTTTGGCCCGTTTTTGGGCCGTTTTGGCCAGTTTTTGGCCTGTTCTTGCATTGCGCGGTGACCGTCGAGAGCGGAGCAAAACGTCAGCCATCTCAGCACCCTGGAACCCCCCGGGTGGCACAGGGCTGGATGGGGCTTTCGTATAGCAGGGACGGTGCTGCCTCTCGCTTCGCTCGCTGTCCGCCGCTCGCCGCTCGCTCGTGCAGCCAAAAATGGCCAGTTTTGGCCCGTTTTTGGGCCGTTTTGGCCAGTTTTTGGCCTGTTCTTGCATTGCGCGGTGACCGTCGAGAGCGGAGCAAAACGTCAGCCATCTCAGCACCCTGGAACCCCCCGGGTGGCACAGGGCTGGATGGGGCTTTCGTATAGCAGGGACGGTGCTGCCTCTCGCTTCGCTCGCTGTCCGCCGCTCGCCGCTCGCTCGTGCAGCCAAAAATGGCCAGTTTTGGCCCGTTTTTGGGCCGTTTTGGCCAGTTTTTGGCCTGTTCTTGCATTGCGCGGTGACCGTCGAGAGCGGAGCAAAACGTCAGCCATCTCAGCACCCTGGAACCCCCCGGGTGGCACAGGGCTGGATGGGGCTTTCGTATAGCAGGGACGGTGCTGCCTCTCGCTTCGCTCGCTGTCCGCCGCTCGCCGCTCGCTCGTGCAGCCAAAAATGGCCAGTTTTGGCCCGTTTTTGGGCCGTTTTGGCCAGTTTTTGGCCTGTTCTTGCATTGCGCGGTGACCGTCGAGAGCGGAGCAAAACGTCAGCCATCTCAGCACCCTGGAACCCCCCGGGTGGCACAGGGCTGGATGGGGCTTTCGTATAGCAGGGACGGTGCTGCCTCTCGCTTCGCTCGCTGTCCGCCGCTCGCCGCTCGCTCGTGCAGCCAAAAATGGCCAGTTTTGGCCCGTTTTTGGGCCGTTTTGGCCAGTTTTTGGCCTGTTCTTGCATTGCGCGGTGACCGTCGAGAGCGGAGCAAAACGTCAGCCATCTCAGCACCCTGGAACCCCCCGGGTGGCACAGGGCTGGATGGGGCTTTCGTATAGCAGGGACGGTGCTGCCTCTCGCTTCGCTCGCTGTCCGCCGCTCGCCGCTCGCTCGTGCAGCCAAAAATGGCCAGTTTTGGCCCGTTTTTGGGCCGTTTTGGCCAGTTTTTGGCCTGTTCTTGCATTGCGCGGTGACCGTCGAGAGCGGAGCAAAACGTCAGCCATCTCAGCACCCTGGAACCCCCCGGGTGGCACAGGGCTGGATGGGGCTTTCGTATAGCAGGGACGGTGCTGCCTCTCGCTTCGCTCGCTGTCCGCCGCTCGCCGCTCGCTCGCGCAGCCAAAAATGGCCAGTTTTGGCCCGTTTTTGGGCCGTTTTGGCCAGTTTTTGGCCTGTTCTTGCATTGCGCGGTGACCGTCGAGAGCGGAGCAAAACGTCAGCCATCTCAGCACCCTGGAACCCCCCGGGTGGCACAGGGCTGGATGGGGCTTTCGTATAGCAGGGACGGTGCTGCCTCTCGCTTCGCTCGCTGTCCGCCGCTCGCCGCTCGCTCGTGCAGCCAAAAATGGCCAGTTTTGGCCCGTTTTTGGGCCGTTTTGGCCAGTTTTTGGCCTGTTCTTGCATTGCGCGGTGACCGTCGAGAGCGGAGCAAAACGTCAGCCATCTCAGCACCCTGGAACCCCCCGGGTGGCACAGGGCTGGATGGGGCTTTCGTATAGCAGGGACGGTGCTGCCTCTCGCTTCGCTCGCTGTCCGCCGCTCGCCGCTCGCTCGTGCAGCCAAAAATGGCCAGTTTTGGCCCGTTTTTGGGCCGTTTTGGCCAGTTTTTGGCCTGTTCTTGCATTGCGCGGTGACCGTCGAGAGCGGAGCAAAACGTCAGCCATCTCAGCACCCTGGAACCCCCCGGGTGGCACAGGGCTGGATGGGGCTTTCGTATAGCAGGGACGGTGCTGCCTCTCGCTTCGCTCGCTGTCCGCCGCTCGCCGCTCGCTCGTGCAGCCAAAAATGGCCAGTTTTGGCCCGTTTTTGGGCCGTTTTGGCCAGTTTTTGGCCTGTTCTTGCATTGCGCGGTGACCGTCGAGAGCGGAGCAAAACGTCAGCCATCTCAGCACCCTGGAACCCCCCGGGTGGCACAGGGCTGGATGGGGCTTTCGTATAGCAGGGACGGTGCTGCCTCTCGCTTCGCTCGCTGTCCGCCGCTCGCCGCTCGCTCGCGCAGCCAAAAATGGCCAGTTTTGGCCCGTTTTTGGGCCGTTTTGGCCAGTTTTTGGCCTGTTCTTGCATTGCGCGGTGACCGTCGAGAGCGGAGCAAAACGTCAGCCATCTCAGCACCCTGGAACCCCCCGGGTGGCACAGGGCTGGATGGGGCTTTCGTATAGCAGGGACGGTGCTGCCTCTCGCTTCGCTCGCTGTCCGCCGCTCGCCGCTCGCTCGTGCAGCCAAAAATGGCCAGTTTTGGCCCGTTTTTGGGCCGTTTTGGCCAGTTTTTGGCCTGTTCTTGCATTGCGCGGTGACCGTCGAGAGCGGAGCAAAACGTCAGCCATCTCAGCACCCTGGAACCCCCCGGGTGGCACAGGGCTGGATGGGGCTTTCGTATAGCAGGGACGGTGCTGCCTCTCGCTTCGCTCGCTGTCCGCCGCTCGCCGCTCGCTCGTGCAGCCAAAAATGGCCAGTTTTGGCCCGTTTTTGGGCCGTTTTGGCCAGTTTTTGGCCTGTTCTTGCATTGCGCGGTGACCGTCGAGAGCGGAGCAAAACGTCAGCCATCTCAGCACCCTGGAACCCCCCGGGTGGCACAGGGCTGGATGGGGCTTTCGTATAGCAGGGACGGTGCTGCCTCTCGCTTCGCTCGCTGTCCGCCGCTCGCCGCTCGCTCGTGCAGCCAAAAATGGCCAGTTTTGGCCCGTTTTTGGGCCGTTTTGGCCAGTTTTTGGCCTGTTCTTGCATTGCGCGGTGACCGTCGAGAGCGGAGCAAAACGTCAGCCATCTCAGCACCCTGGAACCCCCCGGGTGGCACAGGGCTGGATGGGGCTTTCGTATAGCAGGGACGGTGCTGCCTCTCGCTTCGCTCGCTGTCCGCCGCTCGCCGCTCGCTCGCGCAGCCAAAAATGGCCAGTTTTGGCCCGTTTTTGGGCCGTTTTGGCCAGTTTTTGGCCTGTTCTTGCATTGCGCGGTGACCGTCGAGAGCGGAGCAAAACGTCAGCCATCTCAGCACCCTGGAACCCCCCGGGTGGCACAGGGCTGGATGGGGCTTTCGTATAGCAGGGACGGTGCTGCCTCTCGCTTCGCTCGCTGTCCGCCGCTCGCCGCTCGTGCAGCCAAAAATGGCCAGTTTTGGCCCGTTTTTGGGCCGTTTTGGCCAGTTTTTGGCCTGTTCTTGCATTGCGCGGTGACCGTCGAGAGCGGAGCAAAACGTCAGCCATCTCAGCACCCTGGAACCCCCCGGGTGGCACAGGGCTGGATGGGGCTTTCGTATAGCAGGGACGGTGCTGCCTCTCGCTTCGCTCGCTGTTCGCCGCTCGCCGCTCGCTCGCGCAGCCAAAAATGGCCAGTTTTGGCCCGTTTTTGGGCTGTTTTGGCCAGTTTTTGGCCTGTTCTTGCGTGGTGCGGTGACCGTCGTGAGCGGAGCAAAACGTCAGCCATCTCAGCACCCTGGAACCCCCCGGGTGGCACAGGGCTGGATGGGGCTTTCGTATAGCAGGGACGGTGCTGCCTCTCG
>NW_027020405.1:135000-137500 GCF_036884655.1 Musa acuminata AAA Group
CTGTCCGCCGCTCGCCGCTCGCTCGTGCAGCCAAAAATGGCCAGTTTTGGCCCGTTTTTGGGCCGTTTTGGCCAGTTTTTGGCCTGTTCTTGCATTGCGCGGTGACCGTCGAGAGCGGAGCAAAACGTCAGCCATCTCAGCACCCTGGAACCCCCCGGGTGGCACAGGGCTGGATGGGGCTTTCGTATAGCAGGGACGGTGCTGCCTCTCGCTTCGCTCGCTGTCCGCCGCTCGCCGCTCGCTCGTGCAGCCAAAAATGGCCAGTTTTGGCCCGTTTTTGGGCCGTTTTGGCCAGTTTTTGGCCTGTTCTTGCATTGCGCGGTGACCGTCGAGAGCGGAGCAAAACGTCAGCCATCTCAGCACCCTGGAACCCCCCGGGTGGCACAGGGCTGGATGGGGCTTTCGTATAGCAGGGACGGTGCTGCCTCTCGCTTCGCTCGCTGTCCGCCGCTCGCCGCTCGCTCGTGCAGCCAAAAATGGCCAGTTTTGGCCCGTTTTTGGGCCGTTTTGGCCAGTTTTTGGCCTGTTCTTGCATTGCGCGGTGACCGTCGAGAGCGGAGCAAAACGTCAGCCATCTCAGCACCCTGGAACCCCCCGGGTGGCACAGGGCTGGATGGGGCTTTCGTATAGCAGGGACGGTGCTGCCTCTCGCTTCGCTCGCTGTCCGCCGCTCGCCGCTCGCTCGTGCAGCCAAAAATGGCCAGTTTTGGCCCGTTTTTGGGCCGTTTTGGCCAGTTTTTGGCCTGTTCTTGCATTGCGCGGTGACCGTCGAGAGCGGAGCAAAACGTCAGCCATCTCAGCACCCTGGAACCCCCCGGGTGGCACAGGGCTGGATGGGGCTTTCGTATAGCAGGGACGGTGCTGCCTCTCGCTTCGCTCGCTGTCCGCCGCTCGCCGCTCGCTCGTGCAGCCAAAAATGGCCAGTTTTGGCCCGTTTTTGGGCCGTTTTGGCCAGTTTTTGGCCTGTTCTTGCATTGCGCGGTGACCGTCGAGAGCGGAGCAAAACGTCAGCCATCTCAGCACCCTGGAACCCCCCGGGTGGCACAGGGCTGGATGGGGCTTTCGTATAGCAGGGACGGTGCTGCCTCTCGCTTCGCTCGCTGTCCGCCGCTCGCCGCTCGCTCGTGCAGCCAAAAATGGCCAGTTTTGGCCCGTTTTTGGGCCGTTTTGGCCAGTTTTTGGCCTGTTCTTGCATTGCGCGGTGACCGTCGAGAGCGGAGCAAAACGTCAGCCATCTCAGCACCCTGGAACCCCCCGGGTGGCACAGGGCTGGATGGGGCTTTCGTATAGCAGGGACGGTGCTGCCTCTCGCTTCGCTCGCTGTCCGCCGCTCGCCGCTCGCTCGTGCAGCCAAAAATGGCCAGTTTTGGCCCGTTTTTGGGCCGTTTTGGCCAGTTTTTGGCCTGTTCTTGCATTGCGCGGTGACCGTCGAGAGCGGAGCAAAACGTCAGCCATCTCAGCACCCTGGAACCCCCCGGGTGGCACAGGGCTGGATGGGGCTTTCGTATAGCAGGGACGGTGCTGCCTCTCGCTTCGCTCGCTGTCCGCCGCTCGCCGCTCGCTCGCGCAGCCAAAAATGGCCAGTTTTGGCCCGTTTTTGGGCCGTTTTGGCCAGTTTTTGGCCTGTTCTTGCATTGCGCGGTGACCGTCGAGAGCGGAGCAAAACGTCAGCCATCTCAGCACCCTGGAACCCCCCGGGTGGCACAGGGCTGGATGGGGCTTTCGTATAGCAGGGACGGTGCTGCCTCTCGCTTCGCTCGCTGTCCGCCGCTCGCCGCTCGCTCGTGCAGCCAAAAATGGCCAGTTTTGGCCCGTTTTTGGGCCGTTTTGGCCAGTTTTTGGCCTGTTCTTGCATTGCGCGGTGACCGTCGAGAGCGGAGCAAAACGTCAGCCATCTCAGCACCCTGGAACCCCCCGGGTGGCACAGGGCTGGATGGGGCTTTCGTATAGCAGGGACGGTGCTGCCTCTCGCTTCGCTCGCTGTCCGCCGCTCGCCGCTCGCTCGTGCAGCCAAAAATGGCCAGTTTTGGCCCGTTTTTGGGCCGTTTTGGCCAGTTTTTGGCCTGTTCTTGCATTGCGCGGTGACCGTCGAGAGCGGAGCAAAACGTCAGCCATCTCAGCACCCTGGAACCCCCCGGGTGGCACAGGGCTGGATGGGGCTTTCGTATAGCAGGGACGGTGCTGCCTCTCGCTTCGCTCGCTGTCCGCCGCTCGCCGCTCGCTCGTGCAGCCAAAAATGGCCAGTTTTGGCCCGTTTTTGGGCCGTTTTGGCCAGTTTTTGGCCTGTTCTTGCATTGCGCGGTGACCGTCGAGAGCGGAGCAAAACGTCAGCCATCTCAGCACCCTGGAACCCCCCGGGTGGCACAGGGCTGGATGGGGCTTTCGTATAGCAGGGACGGTGCTGCCTCTCGCTTCGCTCGCTGTCCGCCGCTCGCCGCTCGCTCGCGCAGCCAAAAATGGCCAGTTTTGGCCCGTTTTTGGGCCGTTTTGGCCAGTTTTT
>NW_027020405.1:147500-152500 GCF_036884655.1 Musa acuminata AAA Group
TTTTTGCCCCTTTTGCCCCGTTTTTGCCTCCTTTTGGGCTGTTCTTTGCTAGATTGGGCTTTCGTATAGCATGGACGGTGCTGCTTCTCGCTTCGCTCGCTGTTCGCCGCTCGCCGCTCGCTCGCGCAGCCAAAAATGGCCAGTTTTGGCCCGTTTTTGGGCTGTTTTGGCCTGTTTTTGGTCTGTTCTGGCGTGGCGCGGTGACCGTCGTGAGCGGAGCAAAACGTCAGCCATCTCAGCACCTTGGAACCCCCCGGGTGGCACAGGGCTGGATGGGGCTTTCGTATAGCAGGGACGGTGCTGCCTCACGCTTCGCTCGCTGTTCGCCGCTCGCCGCTCGCTCGCGCAACCTAAAATGGCCAGTTTTGGCCCGTTTTTGGGCTGTTTTGGCCTGTTTTTGGTCCGTTCTTGCGTGGCACGGCGACCGTCGTGAGCGGAGCAAAACGTCAGCCATCTCAGCACCCTGGAACCCCCCGGGTGGCACAGGGCTGGATGGGGCTTTCGTATAGCAGGGACGGTGCTGCCTCTCGCTTCGCTCGCTGTTCGCCGCTCACCGCTCGCTCGCTCAGCCAAAAATGGCCAGTTTTGGCCCGTTTTTGGGCTGTTTTGGCCTGTTTTTGGTCCGTTCTTGCATGGCGCGGTGACCGTCGTGAGCGGAGCAAAACGTCAGCCATCTCAGCACCCTGGAACCCCCCGGGTGGCACAGGGCTGGATGGGGCTTTCGTATAGCAGGGACGGTGCTGCCTCACGCTTCGCTCGCTGTTCGCCGCTCGCCGCTCGCTCGCGCAGCCAAAAATGACCAGTTTTGGCCCGTTTTTGGGCTGTTTTGGCCTGTTTATGGTCCGTTCTTGCGTGGTGCGGTGACCGTCGTGAGCGGAGCAAAACGTCAGCCATCTCAGCACCCTGGAACCCCCCGGGTGGCACAGGGCTGGATGGGGCTTTCGTATATAGCAGGGACGGTGCTGCCTCTCGCTTCGCTCGCTGTCCGCCGCTCGCCGCTCGCTCGCGCAGCCAAAAATGGCCAGTTTTGGCCCGTTTTTGGGCCGTTTTGGCCAGTTTTTGGCCTGTTCTTGCATTGCGCGGTGACCGTCGAGAGCGGAGCAAAACGTCAGCCATCTCAGCACCCTGGAACCCCCCGGGTGGCACAGGGCTGGATGGGGCTTTCGTATAGCAGGGACGGTGCTGCCTCTCGCTTCGCTCGCTGTCCGCCGCTCGCCGCTCGCTCGTGCAGCCAAAAATGGCCAGTTTTGGCCCGTTTTTGGGCCGTTTTGGCCAGTTTTTGGCCTGTTCTTGCATTGCGCGGTGACCGTCGAGAGCGGAGCAAAACGTCAGCCATCTCAGCACCCTGGAACCCCCCGGGTGGCACAGGGCTGGATGGGGCTTTCGTATAGCAGGGACGGTGCTGCCTCTCGCTTCGCTCGCTGTCCGCCGCTCGCCGCTCGCTCGTGCAGCCAAAAATGGCCAGTTTTGGCCCGTTTTTGGGCCGTTTTGGCCAGTTTTTGGCCTGTTCTTGCATTGCGCGGTGACCGTCGAGAGCGGAGCAAAACGTCAGCCATCTCAGCACCCTGGAACCCCCCGGGTGGCACAGGGCTGGATGGGGCTTTCGTATAGCAGGGACGGTGCTGCCTCTCGCTTCGCTCGCTGTCCGCCGCTCGCCGCTCGCTCGTGCAGCCAAAAATGGCCAGTTTTGGCCCGTTTTTGGGCCGTTTTGGCCAGTTTTTGGCCTGTTCTTGCATTGCGCGGTGACCGTCGAGAGCGGAGCAAAACGTCAGCCATCTCAGCACCCTGGAACCCCCCGGGTGGCACAGGGCTGGATGGGGCTTTCGTATAGCAGGGACGGTGCTGCCTCTCGCTTCGCTCGCTGTCCGCCGCTCGCCGCTCGCTCGTGCAGCCAAAAATGGCCAGTTTTGGCCCGTTTTTGGGCCGTTTTGGCCAGTTTTTGGCCTGTTCTTGCATTGCGCGGTGACCGTCGAGAGCGGAGCAAAACGTCAGCCATCTCAGCACCCTGGAACCCCCCGGGTGGCACAGGGCTGGATGGGGCTTTCGTATAGCAGGGACGGTGCTGCCTCTCGCTTCGCTCGCTGTCCGCCGCTCGCCGCTCGCTCGTGCAGCCAAAAATGGCCAGTTTTGGCCCGTTTTTGGGCCGTTTTGGCCAGTTTTTGGCCTGTTCTTGCATTGCGCGGTGACCGTCGAGAGCGGAGCAAAACGTCAGCCATCTCAGCACCCTGGAACCCCCCGGGTGGCACAGGGCTGGATGGGGCTTTCGTATAGCAGGGACGGTGCTGCCTCTCGCTTCGCTCGCTGTCCGCCGCTCGCCGCTCGCTCGTGCAGCCAAAAATGGCCAGTTTTGGCCCGTTTTTGGGCCGTTTTGGCCAGTTTTTGGCCTGTTCTTGCATTGCGCGGTGACCATCGAGAGCGGAGCAAAACGTCAGCCATCTCAGCACCCTGGAACCCCCCGGGTGGCACAGGGCTGGATGGGGCTTTCGTATAGCAGGGACGGTGCTGCCTCTCGCTTCGCTCGCTGTCCGCCGCTCGCCGCTCGCTCGTGCAGCCAAAAATGGCCAGTTTTGGCCCGTTTTTGGGCCGTTTTGGCCAGTTTTTGGCCTGTTCTTGCATTGCGCGGTGACCGTCGAGAGCGGAGCAAAACGTCAGCCATCTCAGCACCCTGGAACCCCCCGGGTGGCACAGGGCTGGATGGGGCTTTCGTATAGCAGGGACGGTGCTGCCTCTCGCTTCGCTCGCTGTCCGCCGCTCGCCGCTCGCTCGTGCAGCCAAAAATGGCCAGTTTTGGCCCGTTTTTGGGCCGTTTTGGCCAGTTTTTGGCCTGTTCTTGCATTGCGCGGTGACCGTCGAGAGCGGAGCAAAACGTCAGCCATCTCAGCACCCTGGAACCCCCCGGGTGGCACAGGGCTGGATGGGGCTTTCGTATAGCAGGGACGGTGCTGCCTCTCGCTTCGCTCGCTGTCCGCCGCTCGCCGCTCGCTCGCGCAGCCAAAAATGGCCAGTTTTGGCCCGTTTTTGGGCCGTTTTGGCCAGTTTTTGGCCTGTTCTTGCATTGCGCGGTGACCGTCGAGAGCGGAGCAAAACGTCAGCCATCTCAGCACCCTGGAACCCCCCGGGTGGCACAGGGCTGGATGGGGCTTTCGTATAGCAGGGACGGTGCTGCCTCTCGCTTCGCTCGCTGTCCGCCGCTCGCCGCTCGCTCGTGCAGCCAAAAATGGCCAGTTTTGGCCCGTTTTTGGGCCGTTTTGGCCAGTTTTTGGCCTGTTCTTGCATTGCGCGGTGACCGTCGAGAGCGGAGCAAAACGTCAGCCATCTCAGCACCCTGGAACCCCCCGGGTGGCACAGGGCTGGATGGGGCTTTCGTATAGCAGGGACGGTGCTGCCTCTCGCTTCGCTCGCTGTCCGCCGCTCGCCGCTCGCTCGTGCAGCCAAAAATGGCCAGTTTTGGCCCGTTTTTGGGCCGTTTTGGCCAGTTTTTGGCCTGTTCTTGCATTGCGCGGTGACCGTCGAGAGCGGAGCAAAACGTCAGCCATCTCAGCACCCTGGAACCCCCCGGGTGGCACAGGGCTGGATGGGGCTTTCGTATAGCAGGGACGGTGCTGCCTCTCGCTTCGCTCGCTGTCCGCCGCTCGCCGCTCGCTCGTGCAGCCAAAAATGGCCAGTTTTGGCCCGTTTTTGGGCCGTTTTGGCCAGTTTTTGGCCTGTTCTTGCATTGCGCGGTGACCGTCGAGAGCGGAGCAAAACGTCAGCCATCTCAGCACCCTGGAACCCCCCGGGTGGCACAGGGCTGGATGGGGCTTTCGTATAGCAGGGACGGTGCTGCCTCTCGCTTCGCTCGCTGTCCGCCGCTCGCCGCTCGCTCGCGCAGCCAAAAATGGCCAGTTTTGGCCCGTTTTTGGGCCGTTTTGGCCAGTTTTTGGCCTGTTCTTGCATTGCGCGGTGACCGTCGAGAGCGGAGCAAAACGTCAGCCATCTCAGCACCCTGGAACCCCCCGGGTGGCACAGGGCTGGATGGGGCTTTCGTATAGCAGGGACGGTGCTGCCTCTCGCTTCGCTCGCTGTCCGCCGCTCGCCGCTCGCTCGTGCAGCCAAAAATGGCCAGTTTTGGCCCGTTTTTGGGCCGTTTTGGCCAGTTTTTGGCCTGTTCTTGCATTGCGCGGTGACCGTCGAGAGCGGAGCAAAACGTCAGCCATCTCAGCACCCTGGAACCCCCCGGGTGGCACAGGGCTGGATGGGGCTTTCGTATAGCAGGGACGGTGCTGCCTCTCGCTTCGCTCGCTGTCCGCCGCTCGCCGCTCGCTCGTGCAGCCAAAAATGGCCAGTTTTGGCCCGTTTTTGGGCCGTTTTGGCCAGTTTTTGGCCTGTTCTTGCATTGCGCGGTGACCGTCGAGAGCGGAGCAAAACGTCAGCCATCTCAGCACCCTGGAACCCCCCGGGTGGCACAGGGCTGGATGGGGCTTTCGTATAGCAGGGACGGTGCTGCCTCTCGCTTCGCTCGCTGTCCGCCGCTCGCCGCTCGCTCGTGCAGCCAAAAATGGCCAGTTTTGGCCCGTTTTTGGGCCGTTTTGGCCAGTTTTTGGCCTGTTCTTGCATTGCGCGGTGACCGTCGAGAGCGGAGCAAAACGTCAGCCATCTCAGCACCCTGGAACCCCCCGGGTGGCACAGGGCTGGATGGGGCTTTCGTATAGCAGGGACGGTGCTGCCTCTCGCTTCGCTCGCTGTCCGCCGCTCGCCGCTCGCTCGCGCAGCCAAAAATGGCCAGTTTTGGCCCGTTTTTGGGCCGTTTTGGCCAGTTTTTGGCCTGTTCTTGCATTGCGCGGTGACCGTCGAGAGCGGAGCAAAACGTCAGCCATCTCAGCACCCTGGAACCCCCCGGGTGGCACAGGGCTGGATGGGGCTTTCGTATAGCAGGGACGGTGCTGCCTCTCGCTTCGCTCGCTGTCCGCCGCTCGCCGCTCGCGCAGCCAAAAATGGCCAGTTTTGGCCCGTTTTTGGGC
>NW_027020405.1:162500-167500 GCF_036884655.1 Musa acuminata AAA Group
CAGTTTTTGGCCTGTTCTTGCATTGCGCGGTGACCGTCGAGAGCGGAGCAAAACGTCAGCCATCTCAGCACCCTGGAACCCCCCGGGTGGCACAGGGCTGGATGGGGCTTTCGTATAGCAGGGACGGTGCTGCCTCTCGCTTCGCTCGCTGTCCGCCGCTCGCCGCTCGCTCGTGCAGCCAAAAATGGCCAGTTTTGGCCCGTTTTTGGGCCGTTTTGGCCAGTTTTTGGCCTGTTCTTGCATTGCGCGGTGACCGTCGAGAGCGGAGCAAAACGTCAGCCATCTCAGCACCCTGGAACCCCCCGGGTGGCACAGGGCTGGATGGGGCTTTCGTATAGCAGGGACGGTGCTGCCTCTCGCTTCGCTCGCTGTCCGCCGCTCGCCGCTCGCTCGTGCAGCCAAAAATGGCCAGTTTTGGCCCGTTTTTGGGCCGTTTTGGCCAGTTTTTGGCCTGTTCTTGCATTGCGCGGTGACCGTCGAGAGCGGAGCAAAACGTCAGCCATCTCAGCACCCTGGAACCCCCCGGGTGGCACAGGGCTGGATGGGGCTTTCGTATAGCAGGGACGGTGCTGCCTCTCGCTTCGCTCGCTGTCCGCCGCTCGCCGCTCGCTCGTGCAGCCAAAAATGGCGAGTTTTGGCCCGTTTTTGGGCCGTTTTGGCCAGTTTTTGGCCTGTTCTTGCATTGCGCGGTGACCGTCGAGAGCGGAGCAAAACGTCAGCCATCTCAGCACCCTGGAACCCCCCGGGTGGCACAGGGCTGGATGGGGCTTTCGTATAGCAGGGACGGTGCTGCCTCTCGCTTCGCTCGCTGTCCGCCGCTCGCCGCTCGCTCGTGCAGCCAAAAATGGCCAGTTTTGGCCCGTTTTTGGGCCGTTTTGGCCAGTTTTTGGCCTGTTCTTGCATTGCGCGGTGACCGTCGAGAGCGGAGCAAAACGTCAGCCATCTCAGCACCCTGGAACCCCCCGGGTGGCACAGGGCTGGATGGGGCTTTCGTATAGCAGGGACGGTGCTGCCTCTCGCTTCGCTCGCTGTCCGCCGCTCGCCGCTCGCTCGTGCAGCCAAAAATGGCCAGTTTTGGCCCGTTTTTGGGCCGTTTTGGCCAGTTTTTGGCCTGTTCTTGCATTGCGCGGTGACCGTCGAGAGCGGAGCAAAACGTCAGCCATCTCAGCACCCTGGAACCCCCCGGGTGGCACAGGGCTGGATGGGGCTTTCGTATAGCAGGGACGGTGCTGCCTCTCGCTTCGCTCGCTGTCCGCCGCTCGCCGCTCGCTCGTGCAGCCAAAAATGGCCAGTTTTGGCCCGTTTTTGGGCCGTTTTGGCCAGTTTTTGGCCTGTTCTTGCATTGCGCGGTGACCGTCGAGAGCGGAGCAAAACGTCAGCCATCTCAGCACCCTGGAACCCCCCGGGTGGCACAGGGCTGGATGGGGCTTTCGTATAGCAGGGACGGTGCTGCCTCTCGCTTCGCTCGCTGTCCGCCGCTCGCCGCTCGCTCGTGCAGCCAAAAATGGCCAGTTTTGGCCCGTTTTTGGGCCGTTTTGGCCAGTTTTTGGCCTGTTCTTGCATTGCGCGGTGACCGTCGAGAGCGGAGCAAAACGTCAGCCATCTCAGCACCCTGGAACCCCCCGGGTGGCACAGGGCTGGATGGGGCTTTCGTATAGCAGGGACGGTGCTGCCTCTCGCTTCGCTCGCTGTCCGCCGCTCGCCGCTCGCTCGTGCAGCCAAAAATGGCCAGTTTTGGCCCGTTTTTGGGCCGTTTTGGCCA
The DNA here is from genome assembly GCF_036884655.1 of Musa acuminata AAA Group. Taxonomy (NCBI): domain Eukaryota; kingdom Viridiplantae; phylum Streptophyta; class Magnoliopsida; order Zingiberales; family Musaceae; genus Musa; species Musa acuminata. The sequence goes on from NW_027020405.1 coordinate 164,263, forward strand.
GTTTTTGGCCTGTTCTTGCATTGCGCGGTGACCGTCGAGAGCGGAGCAAAACGTCAGCCATCTCAGCACCCTGGAACCCCCCGGGTGGCACAGGGCTGGATGGGGCTTTCGTATAGCAGGGACGGTGCTGCCTCTCGCTTCGCTCGCTGTCCGCCGCTCGCCGCTCGCTCGCGCAGCCAAAAATGGCCAGTTTTGGCCCGTTTTTGGGCCGTTTTGGCCAGTTTTTGGCCTGTTCTTGCATTGCGCGGTGACCGTCGAGAGCGGAGCAAAACGTCAGCCATCTCAGCACCCTGGAACCCCCCGGGTGGCACAGGGCTGGATGGGGCTTTCGTATAGCAGGGACGGTGCTGCCTCTCGCTTCGCTCGCTGTCCGCCGCTCGCCGCTCGCTCGTGCAGCCAAAAATGGCCAGTTTTGGCCCGTTTTTGGGCCGTTTTGGCCAGTTTTTGGCCTGTTCTTGCATTGCGCGGTGACCGTCGAGAGCGGAGCAAAACGTCAGCCATCTCAGCACCCTGGAACCCCCCGGGTGGCACAGGGCTGGATGGGGCTTTCGTATAGCAGGGACGGTGCTGCCTCTCGCTTCGCTCGCTGTCCGCCGCTCGCCGCTCGCTCGTGCAGCCAAAAATGGCCAGTTTTGGCCCGTTTTTGGGCCGTTTTGGCCAGTTTTTGGCCTGTTCTTGCATTGCGCGGTGACCGTCGAGAGCGGAGCAAAACGTCAGCCATCTCAGCACCCTGGAACCCCCCGGGTGGCACAGGGCTGGATGGGGCTTTCGTATAGCAGGGACGGTGCTGCCTCTCGCTTCGCTCGCTGTCCGCCGCTCGCCGCTCGCTCGTGCAGCCAAAAATGGCCAGTTTTGGCCCGTTTTTGGGCCGTTTTGGCCAGTTTTTGGCCTGTTCTTGCATTGCGCGGTGACCGTCGAGAGCGGAGCAAAACGTCAGCCATCTCAGCACCCTGGAACCCCCCGGGTGGCACAGGGCTGGATGGGGCTTTCGTATAGCAGGGACGGTGCTGCCTCTCGCTTCGCTCGCTGTCCGCCGCTCGCCGCTCGCTCGCGCAGCCAAAAATGGCCAGTTTTGGCCCGTTTTTGGGCCGTTTTGGCCAGTTTTTGGCCTGTTCTTGCATTGCGCGGTGACCGTCGAGAGCGGAGCAAAACGTCAGCCATCTCAGCACCCTGGAACCCCCCGGGTGGCACAGGGCTGGATGGGGCTTTCGTATAGCAGGGACGGTGCTGCCTCTCGCTTCGCTCGCTGTCCGCCGCTCGCCGCTCGCTCGTGCAGCCAAAAATGGCCAGTTTTGGCCCGTTTTTGGGCCGTTTTGGCCAGTTTTTGGCCTGTTCTTGCATTGCGCGGTGACCGTCGAGAGCGGAGCAAAACGTCAGCCATCTCAGCACCCTGGAACCCCCCGGGTGGCACAGGGCTGGATGGGGCTTTCGTATAGCAGGGACGGTGCTGCCTCTCGCTTCGCTCGCTGTCCGCCGCTCGCCGCTCGCTCGTGCAGCCAAAAATGGCCAGTTTTGGCCCGTTTTTGGGCCGTTTTGGCCAGTTTTTGGCCTGTTCTTGCATTGCGCGGTGACCGTCGAGAGCGGAGCAAAACGTCAGCCATCTCAGCACCCTGGAACCCCCCGGGTGGCACAGGGCTGGATGGGGCTTTCGTATAGCAGGGACGGTGCTGCCTCTCGCTTCGCTCGCTGTCCGCCGCTCGCCGCTCGCTCGTGCAGCCAAAAATGGCCAGTTTTGGCCCGTTTTTGGGCCGTTTTGGCCAGTTTTTGGCCTGTTCTTGCATTGCGCGGTGACCGTCGAGAGCGGAGCAAAACGTCAGCCATCTCAGCACCCTGGAACCCCCCGGGTGGCACAGGGCTGGATGGGGCTTTCGTATAGCAGGGACGGTGCTGCCTCTCGCTTCGCTCGCTGTCCGCCGCTCGCCGCTCGCTCGCGCAGCCAAAAATGGCCAGTTTTGGCCCGTTTTTGGGCCGTTTTGGCCAGTTTTTGGCCTGTTCTTGCATTGCGCGGTGACCGTCGAGAGCGGAGCAAAACGTCAGCCATCTCAGCACCCTGGAACCCCCCGGGTGGCACAGGGCTGGATGGGGCTTTCGTATAGCAGGGACGGTGCTGCCTCTCGCTTCGCTCGCTGTCCGCCGCTCGCCGCTCGCGCAGCCAAAAATGGCCAGTTTTGGCCCGTTTTTGGGCCGTTTTGGCCAGTTTTTGGCCTGTTCTTGCATTGCGCGGTGACCGTCGAGAGCGGAGCAAAACGTCAGCCATCTCAGCACCCTGGAACCCCCCGGGTGGCACAGGGCTGGATGGGGCTTTCGTATAGCAGGGACGGTGCTGCCTCTCGCTTCGCTCGCTGTTCGCCGCTCGCCGCTCGCTCGCGCAGCCAAAAATGGCCAGTTTTGGCCCGTTTTTGGGCTGTTTTGGCCAGTTTTTGGCCTGTTCTTGCGTGGTGCGGTGACCGTCGTGAGCGGAGCAAAACGTCAGCCATCTCAGCACCCTGGAACCCCCCGGGTGGCACAGGGCTGGATGGGGCTTTCGTATAGCAGGGACGGTGCTGCCTCTCGCTTCGCTCGCTGTTCGCCGCTCGCCGCTCGCTCGCGCAGCCAAAAATGGCCAGTTTTGGCCCGTTTTTGGGCTGTTTTGGCCTGTTTTTGGGCTGTTCTTGTGTGGCGCGGTGACCGTCGTGAGCGGAGCAAAATGTCAGCCATCTCAGCACCCTGGAACCCCCCGGGTGGCACAGGGCTGGATGGGGCTTTCGTATAGCAGGGACGGTGCTGCCTCGCGCTTCGCTCGCTGTTCGCCGCTCTCCGCTCGCTCGCGCAGCAAAAAATGGCCAGTTTTGGCCCGTTTTTGGGCTGTTTTGGCCAGTTTTTGGCCTGTTCTTGCGTGCCGCGGCGACCGTCGTGAGCGGAGCAAAACGTCAGCCATCTCAGCACCCTGGAACCCCCCGGGTGGCACAGGGCTGGATGGGGCTTTCGTATAGCAGGGACGGTGCTGCCTCTCGCTTCGCTCGCTGTCCGCCGCTCGCTGCTCGCTCGCGCAGCCAAAAATGGCCAGTTTTGGCCCGTTTTTGGGCTGTTTTGGCCTGTTTTTGGGCTGTTCTTGTGTGCCGCGGCGACCGTCGTGAGCGGAGCAAAATGTCAGCCATCTCAGCACCCTGGAACCCCCCGGGTGGCACAGGGCTGGATGGGGCTTTCGTATAGCAGGGACGGTGCTGCCTCTCGCTTCGCTCGCTGTCCGCCGCTCGCC
>NW_027020405.1:187500-190000 GCF_036884655.1 Musa acuminata AAA Group
CCAGTTTTGGCCCGTTTTTGGGCTGTTTTGGCCTGTTTTTGGTCCGTTCTTGCGTGGCACGGCGACCGTCGTGAGCGGAGCAAAACGTCAGCCATCTCAGCACCCTGGAACCCCCCGGGTGGCACAGGGCTGGATGGGGCTTTCGTATAGCAGGGACGGTGCTGCCTCTCGCTTCGCTCGCTGTTCGCCGCTCACCGCTCGCTCGCTCAGCCAAAAATGGCCAGTTTTGGCCCGTTTTTGGGCTGTTTTGGCCTGTTTTTGGTCCGTTCTTGCATGGCGCGGTGACCGTCGTGAGCGGAGCAAAACGTCAGCCATCTCAGCACCCTGGAACCCCCCGGGTGGCACAGGGCTGGATGGGGCTTTCGTATAGCAGGGACGGTGCTGCCTCACGCTTCGCTCGCTGTTCGCCGCTCGCCGCTCGCTCGCGCAGCCAAAAATGACCAGTTTTGGCCCGTTTTTGGGCTGTTTTGGCCTGTTTATGGTCCGTTCTTGCGTGGTGCGGTGACCGTCGTGAGCGGAGCAAAACGTCAGCCATCTCAGCACCCTGGAACCCCCCGGGTGGCACAGGGCTGGATGGGGCTTTCGTATATAGCAGGGACGGTGCTGCCTCTCGCTTCGCTCGCTGTCCGCCGCTCGCCGCTCGCTCGCGCAGCCAAAAATGGCCAGTTTTGGCCCGTTTTTGGGCCGTTTTGGCCAGTTTTTGGCCTGTTCTTGCATTGCGCGGTGACCGTCGAGAGCGGAGCAAAACGTCAGCCATCTCAGCACCCTGGAACCCCCCGGGTGGCACAGGGCTGGATGGGGCTTTCGTATAGCAGGGACGGTGCTGCCTCTCGCTTCGCTCGCTGTCCGCCGCTCGCCGCTCGCTCGTGCAGCCAAAAATGGCCAGTTTTGGCCCGTTTTTGGGCCGTTTTGGCCAGTTTTTGGCCTGTTCTTGCATTGCGCGGTGACCGTCGAGAGCGGAGCAAAACGTCAGCCATCTCAGCACCCTGGAACCCCCCGGGTGGCACAGGGCTGGATGGGGCTTTCGTATAGCAGGGACGGTGCTGCCTCTCGCTTCGCTCGCTGTCCGCCGCTCGCCGCTCGCTCGTGCAGCCAAAAATGGCCAGTTTTGGCCCGTTTTTGGGCCGTTTTGGCCAGTTTTTGGCCTGTTCTTGCATTGCGCGGTGACCGTCGAGAGCGGAGCAAAACGTCAGCCATCTCAGCACCCTGGAACCCCCCGGGTGGCACAGGGCTGGATGGGGCTTTCGTATAGCAGGGACGGTGCTGCCTCTCGCTTCGCTCGCTGTCCGCCGCTCGCCGCTCGCTCGTGCAGCCAAAAATGGCCAGTTTTGGCCCGTTTTTGGGCCGTTTTGGCCAGTTTTTGGCCTGTTCTTGCATTGCGCGGTGACCGTCGAGAGCGGAGCAAAACGTCAGCCATCTCAGCACCCTGGAACCCCCCGGGTGGCACAGGGCTGGATGGGGCTTTCGTATAGCAGGGACGGTGCTGCCTCTCGCTTCGCTCGCTGTCCGCCGCTCGCCGCTCGCTCGTGCAGCCAAAAATGGCCAGTTTTGGCCCGTTTTTGGGCCGATTTGGCCAGTTTTTGGCCTGTTCTTGCATTGCGCGGTGACCGTCGAGAGCGGAGCAAAACGTCAGCCATCTCAGCACCCTGGAACCCCCCGGGTGGCACAGGGCTGGATGGGGCTTTCGTATAGCAGGGACGGTGCTGCCTCTCGCTTCGCTCGCTGTCCGCCGCTCGCCGCTCGCTCGCGCAGCCAAAAATGGCCAGTTTTGGCCCGTTTTTGGGCCGTTTTGGCCAGTTTTTGGCCTGTTCTTGCATTGCGCGGTGACCGTCGAGAGCGGAGCAAAACGTCAGCCATCTCAGCACCCTGGAACCCCCCGGGTGGCACAGGGCTGGATGGGGCTTTCGTATAGCAGGGACGGTGCTGCCTCTCGCTTCGCTCGCTGTCCACCGCTCGCCGCTCGCGCAGCCAAAAATGGCCAGTTTTGGCCCGTTTTTGGGCCGTTTTGGCCAGTTTTTGGCCTGTTCTTGCATTGCGCGGTGACCGTCGAGAGCGGAGCAAAACGTCAGCCATCTCAGCACCCTGGAACCCCCCGGGTGGCACAGGGCTGGATGGGGCTTTCGTATAGCAGGGACGGTGCTGCCTCTCGCTTCGCTCGCTGTTCGCCGCTCGCCGCTCGCTCGCGCAGCCAAAAATGGCCAGTTTTGGCCCGTTTTTGGGCTGTTTTGGCCAGTTTTTGGCCTGTTCTTGCGTGGTGCGGTGACCGTCGTGAGCGGAGCAAAACGTCAGCCATCTCAGCACCCTGGAACCCCCCGGGTGGCACAGGGCTGGATGGGGCTTTCGTATAGCAGGGACGGTGCTGCCTCTCGCTTCGCTCGCTGTTCGCCGCTCGCCGCTCGCTCGCGCAGCCAAAAATGGCCAGTTTTGGCCCGTTTTTGGGCTGTTTTGGCCTGTTTTTGGGCTGTTCTTGTGTGGCGCGGTGACCGTCGTGAGCGGAGCA
>NW_027020406.1:10000-12500 GCF_036884655.1 Musa acuminata AAA Group
CTGGCCATTTTTGGCTGCGCGAGCGAGCGGCGAGCGGCGGACAGCGAGCGAAGCGAGAGGCAGCACCGTCCCTGCTATACGAAAGCCCCATCCAGCCCTGTGCCACCCGGGGGGTTCCAGGGTGCTGAGATGGCTGACATTTTGCTCCGCTCACGACGGTCGCCGCGGCACACAAGAACAGCCCAAAAACAGGCCAAAACAGCCCAAAAACGGGCCAAAACTGGCCATTTTTGGCTGCGCGAGCGAGCAGCGAGCGGCGGACAGCGAGCGAAGCGAGAGGCAGCACCGTCCCTGCTATACGAAAGCCCCATCCAGCCCTGTGCCACCCGGGGGGTTCCAGGGTGCTGAGATGGCTGACGTTTTGCTCCGCTCACGACGGTCGCCGCGGCACGCAAGAACAGGCCAAAAACTGGCCAAAACAGCCCAAAAACAGGCCAAAACTGGCCATTTTTTGCTGCGCGAGCGAGCGGAGAGCGGCGAACAGCGAGCGAAGCGCGAGGCAGCACCGTCCCTGCTATACGAAAGCCCCATCCAGCCCTGTGCCACCCGGGGGGTTCCAGGGTGCTGAGATGGCTGACATTTTGCTCCGCTCACGACGGTCACCGCGCCACACAAGAACAGCCCAAAAACAGGCCAAAACAGCCCAAAAACGGGCCAAAACTGGCCATTTTTGGCTGCGCGAGCGAGCGGCGAGCGGCGAACAGCGAGCGAAGCGAGAGGCAGCACCGTCCCTGCTATACGAAAGCCCCATCCAGCCCTGTGCCACCCGGGGGGTTCCAGGGTGCTGAGATGGCTGACGTTTTGCTCCGCTCACGACGGTCACCGCACCACGCAAGAACAGGCCAAAAACTGGCCAAAACAGCCCAAAAACGGGCCAAAACTGGCCATTTTTGGCTGCGCGAGCGAGCGGCGAGCGGCGAACAGCGAGCGAAGCGAGAGGCAGCACCGTCCCTGCTATACGAAAGCCCCATCCAGCCCTGTGCCACCCGGGGGGTTCCAGGGTGCTGAGATGGCTGACGTTTTGCTCCGCTCTCGACGGTCACCGCGCAATGCAAGAACAGGCCAAAAACTGGCCAAAACGGCCCAAAAACGGGCCAAAACTGGCCATTTTTGGCTGCGCGAGCGGCGAGCGGCGGACAGCGAGCGAAGCGAGAGGCAGCACCGTCCCTGCTATACGAAAGCCCCATCCAGCCCTGTGCCACCCGGGGGGTTCCAGGGTGCTGAGATGGCTGACGTTTTGCTCCGCTCTCGACGGTCACCGCGCAATGCAAGAACAGGCCAAAAACTGGCCAAAACGGCCCAAAAACGGGCCAAAACTGGCCATTTTTGGCTGCGCGAGCGAGCGGCGAGCGGCGGACAGCGAGCGAAGCGAGAGGCAGCACCGTCCCTGCTATACGAAAGCCCCATCCAGCCCTGTGCCACCCGGGGGGTTCCAGGGTGCTGAGATGGCTGACGTTTTGCTCCGCTCTCGACGGTCACCGCGCAATGCAAGAACAGGCCAAAAACTGGCCAAAACGGCCCAAAAACGGGCCAAAACTGGCCATTTTTGGCTGCACGAGCGAGCGGCGAGCGGCGGACAGCGAGCGAAGCGAGAGGCAGCACCGTCCCTGCTATACGAAAGCCCCATCCAGCCCTGTGCCACCCGGGGGGTTCCAGGGTGCTGAGATGGCTGACGTTTTGCTCCGCTCTCGACGGTCACCGCGCAATGCAAGAACAGGCCAAAAACTGGCCAAAACGGCCCAAAAACGGGCCAAAACTGGCCATTTTTGGCTGCACGAGCGAGCGGCGAGCGGCGGACAGCGAGCGAAGCGAGAGGCAGCACCGTCCCTGCTATACGAAAGCCCCATCCAGCCCTGTGCCACCCGGGGGGTTCCAGGGTGCTGAGATGGCTGACGTTTTGCTCCGCTCTCGACGGTCACCGCGCAATGCAAGAACAGGCCAAAAACTGGCCAAAACGGCCCAAAAACGGGCCAAAACTGGCCATTTTTGGCTGCACGAGCGAGCGGCGAGCGGCGGACAGCGAGCGAAGCGAGAGGCAGCACCGTCCCTGCTATACGAAAGCCCCATCCAGCCCTGTGCCACCCGGGGGGTTCCAGGGTGCTGAGATGGCTGACGTTTTGCTCCGCTCTCGACGGTCACCGCGCAATGCAAGAACAGGCCAAAAACTGGCCAAAACGGCCCAAAAACGGGCCAAAACTGGCCATTTTTGGCTGCACGAGCGAGCGGCGAGCGGCGGACAGCGAGCGAAGCGAGAGGCAGCACCGTCCCTGCTATACGAAAGCCCCATCCAGCCCTGTGCCACCCGGGGGGTTCCAGGGTGCTGAGATGGCTGACGTTTTGCTCCGCTCTCGACGGTCACCGCGCAATGCAAGAACAGGCCAAAAACTGGCCAAAACGGCCCAAAAACGGGCCAAAACTGGCCATTTTTGGCTGCGCGAGCGAGCGGCGAGCGGCGGACAGCGAGCGAAGCGAGAGGCAGCACCGTCCCTGCTATATACGA
>NW_027020406.1:32500-35000 GCF_036884655.1 Musa acuminata AAA Group
CCCGGGGGGTTCCAGGGTGCTGAGATGGCTGACGTTTTGCTCCGCTCTCGACGGTCACCGCGCAACGCAAGAACAGGCCAAAAACTGGCCAAAACGGCCCAAAAACGGGCCAAAACTGGCCATTTTTGGCTGCGCGAGCGAGCGGCGAGCGGCGGACAGCGAGCGAAGCGAGAGGCAGCACCGTCCCTGCTATACGAAAGCCCCATCCAGCCCTGTGCCACCCGGGGGGTTCCAGGGTGCTGAGATGGCTGACATTTTGCTCCGCTCACGACGGTCGCCGCGGCACACAAGAACAGCCCAAAAACAGGCCAAAACAGCCCAAAAACGGGCCAAAACTGGCCATTTTTGGCTGCGCGAGCGAGCAGCGAGCGGCGGACAGCGAGCGAAGCGAGAGGCAGCACCGTCCCTGCTATACGAAAGCCCCATCCAGCCCTGTGCCACCCGGGGGGTTCCAGGGTGCTGAGATGGCTGACGTTTTGCTCCGCTCACGACGGTCGCCGCGGCACGCAAGAACAGGCCAAAAACTGGCCAAAACAGCCCAAAAACGGGCCAAAACTGGCCATTTTTTGCTGCGCGAGCGAGCGGAGAGCGGCGAACAGCGAGCGAAGCGCGAGGCAGCACCGTCCCTGCTATACGAAAGGAAAGCCCATCCAGCCCTGTGCCACCGGGGGTTCCAGGGTGCTGAGATGGCTGACATTTTGCTCGCTCACGACGGTCACCGCGCCACACAAGAACAGCCCAAAAACAGGCCAAAACAGCCCAAAAACGGGCCAAAACTGGCCATTTTGGTCTGCGCGAGCGAGCGTGCGAGCGGCGAACAGCGATCGTAAGCGAGAGGCTAAGCACCGTCCCTGCTATACGAAAGCCCATCCAGCCCTGTGCCACCCGGGGGGTTCCAGGTGCTGAGATGGCTGACGTTTTGCTCCGCTCACGACGGTCACCGCGCCACGCAAGAACAGCCAAAAACAGGCCAAAACAGCCCAAAAACGGGCCAAAACTGGCCATTTTTGGCTGCTGCGAGCGAGCGGCGAGCGGCGAACAGCGAGCGAAGCGAGAGGCAGCACCGTCCCTGCTATACGAAAGCCCCATCCAGCCCTGTGCCACCCGGGGGGTTCCAGGGTGCTGAGATGGCTGACGTTTTGCTCCGCTCACGACGGTCACCGCGCAATGCAAGAACAGGCCAAAAACTGGCCAAAACAGCCCAAAAACGGGCCAAAACTGGCCATTTTTGGCTGCGCGAGCGAGCGGCGAGCGGCGACAGCGAGCGAAGCGAGAGGCAGCACCGTCCCTGCTATACGAAAGCCCCATCCAGCCCTGTGCCACCCGGGGGGTTCCAGGGTGCTGAGATGGCTGACGTTTTGCTCCGCTCTCGACGGTCACCGCGCAATGCAAGAACAGGCCAAAAACTGGCCAAAACGGCCCAAAAACGGGCCAAAACTGGCCATTTTTGGCTGCGCGAGCGAGCGGCGAGCGGCGGACAGCGAGCGAAGCGAGAGGCAGCACCGTCCCTGCTATACGAAAGCCCCATCCAGCCCTGTGCCACCCGGGGGGTTCCAGGGTGCTGAGATGGCTGACGTTTTGCTCCGCTCTCGACGGTCACCGCGCAATGCAAGAACAGGCCAAAAACTGGCCAAAACGGCCCAAAAACGGGCCAAAACTGGCCATTTTTGGCTGCAGCAGCGAGCGGCGAGCGGCGGACAGCGAGCGAAGCGAGAGGCAGCACCGTCCCTGCTATACGAAAGCCCCATCCAGCCCTGTGCCACCCGGGGGGTTCCAGGGTGCTGAGATGGCTGACGTTTTGCTCCGCTCTCGACGGTCACCGCGCAATGCAAGAACAGGCCAAAAACTGGCCAAAACGGCCCAAAAACGGGCCAAAACTGGCCATTTTTGGCTGCACGAGCGAGCGGCGAGCGGCGGACAGCGAGCGAAGCGAGAGGCAGCACCGTCCCTGCTATACGAAAGCCCCATCCAGCCCTGTGCCACCCGGGGGGTTCCAGGGTGCTGAGATGGCTGACGTTTTGCTCCGCTCTCGACGGTCACCGCGCAATGCAAGAACAGGCCAAAAACTGGCCAAAACGGCCCAAAAACGGGCCAAAACTGGCCATTTTTGGCTGCACGAGCGAGCGGCGAGCGGCGGACAGCGAGCGAAGCGAGAGGCAGCACCGTCCCTGCTATACGAAAGCCCCATCCAGCCCTGTGCCACCCGGGGGGTTCCAGGGTGCTGAGATGGCTGACGTTTTGCTCCGCTCTCGACGGTCACCGCGCAATGCAAGAACAGGCCAAAAACTGGCCAAAACGGCCCAAAAACGGCCAAAACTGGCCATTTTTGGCTGCACGAGCGAGCGGCGAGCGGCGGACAGCGAGCGAAGCGAGAGGCAGCACCGTCCCTGCTATACGAAAGCCCCATCCAGCCCTGTGCCACCCGGGGGGTTCCAGGGTGCTGAGATGGCTGACGTTTTGCTCCGCTCTCGACGGTCACCGCGCAATGCAAGAACAGGCA
>NW_027020406.1:55000-60000 GCF_036884655.1 Musa acuminata AAA Group
AAAACGGGCCAAAACTGGCCATTTTTGGCTGCGCGAGCGAGCGGCGAGCGGCGGACAGCGAGCGAAGCGAGAGGCAGCACCGTCCCTGCTATACGAAAGCCCCATCCAGCCCTGTGCCACCCGGGGGGTTCCAGGGTGCTGAGATGGCTGACGTTTTGCTCCGCTCTCGACGGTCACCGCGCAACGCAAGAACAGGCCAAAAACTGGCCAAAACGGCCCAAAAACGGGCCAAAACTGGCCATTTTTGGCTGCGCGAGCGAGCGGCGAGCGGCGGACAGCGAGCGAAGCGAGAGGCAGCACCGTCCCTGCTATACGAAAGCCCCATCCAGCCCTGTGCCACCCGGGGGGTTCCAGGGTGCTGAGATGGCTGACATTTTGCTCCGCTCACGACGGTCGCCGCGGCACACAAGAACAGCCCAAAAACAGGCCAAAACAGCCCAAAAACGGGCCAAAACTGGCCATTTTTGGCTGCGCGAGCGAGCAGCGAGCGGCGGACAGCGAGCGAAGCGAGAGGCAGCACCGTCCCTGCTATACGAAAGCCCCATCCAGCCCTGTGCCACCCGGGGGGTTCCAGGGTGCTGAGATGGCTGACGTTTTGCTCCGCTCACGACGGTCGCCGCGGCACGCAAGAACAGGCCAAAAACTGGCCAAAACAGCCCAAAAACGGGCCAAAACTGGCCATTTTTTGCTGCGCGAGCGAGCGGAGAGCGGCGAACAGCGAGCGAAGCGCGAGGCAGCACCGTCCCTGCTATACGAAAGCCCCATCCAGCCCTGTGCCACCCGGGGGGTTCCAGGGTGCTGAGATGGCTGACATTTTGCTCCGCTCACGACGGTCACCGCGCCACACAAGAACAGCCCAAAAACAGGCCAAAACAGCCCAAAAACGGGCCAAAACTGGCCATTTTTGGCTGCGCGAGCGAGCGGCGAGCGGCGAACAGCGAGCGAAGCGAGAGGCAGCACCGTCCCTGCTATACGAAAGCCCCATCCAGCCCTGTGCCACCCGGGGGGTTCCAGGGTGCTGAGATGGCTGACGTTTTGCTCCGCTCACGACGGTCACCGCACCACGCAAGAACAGGCCAAAAACTGGCCAAAACAGCCCAAAAACGGGCCAAAACTGGCCATTTTTGGCTGCGCGAGCGAGCGGCGAGCGGCGAACAGCGAGCGAAGCGAGAGGCAGCACCGTCCCTGCTATACGAAAGCCCCATCCAGCCCTGTGCCACCCGGGGGGTTCCAGGGTGCTGAGATGGCTGACGTTTTGCTCCGCTCTCGACGGTCACCGCGCAATGCAAGAACAGGCCAAAAACTGGCCAAAACGGCCCAAAAACGGGCCAAAACTGGCCATTTTTGGCTGCGCGAGCGGCGAGCGGCGGACAGCGAGCGAAGCGAGAGGCAGCACCGTCCCTGCTATACGAAAGCCCCATCCAGCCCTGTGCCACCCGGGGGGTTCCAGGGTGCTGAGATGGCTGACGTTTTGCTCCGCTCTCGACGGTCACCGCGCAATGCAAGAACAGGCCAAAAACTGGCCAAAACGGCCCAAAAACGGGCCAAAACTGGCCATTTTTGGCTGCGCGAGCGAGCGGCGAGCGGCGGACAGCGAGCGAAGCGAGAGGCAGCACCGTCCCTGCTATACGAAAGCCCCATCCAGCCCTGTGCCACCCGGGGGGTTCCAGGGTGCTGAGATGGCTGACGTTTTGCTCCGCTCTCGACGGTCACCGCGCAATGCAAGAACAGGCCAAAAACTGGCCAAAACGGCCCAAAAACGGGCCAAAACTGGCCATTTTTGGCTGCACGAGCGAGCGGCGAGCGGCGGACAGCGAGCGAAGCGAGAGGCAGCACCGTCCCTGCTATACGAAAGCCCCATCCAGCCCTGTGCCACCCGGGGGGTTCCAGGGTGCTGAGATGGCTGACGTTTTGCTCCGCTCTCGACGGTCACCGCGCAATGCAAGAACAGGCCAAAAACTGGCCAAAACGGCCCAAAAACGGGCCAAAACTGGCCATTTTTGGCTGCACGAGCGAGCGGCGAGCGGCGGACAGCGAGCGAAGCGAGAGGCAGCACCGTCCCTGCTATACGAAAGCCCCATCCAGCCCTGTGCCACCCGGGGGGTTCCAGGGTGCTGAGATGGCTGACGTTTTGCTCCGCTCTCGACGGTCACCGCGCAATGCAAGAACAGGCCAAAAACTGGCCAAAACGGCCCAAAAACGGGCCAAAACTGGCCATTTTTGGCTGCACGAGCGAGCGGCGAGCGGCGGACAGCGAGCGAAGCGAGAGGCAGCACCGTCCCTGCTATACGAAAGCCCCATCCAGCCCTGTGCCACCCGGGGGGTTCCAGGGTGCTGAGATGGCTGACGTTTTGCTCCGCTCTCGACGGTCACCGCGCAATGCAAGAACAGGCCAAAAACTGGCCAAAACGGCCCAAAAACGGGCCAAAACTGGCCATTTTTGGCTGCGCGAGCGAGCGGCGAGCGGCGGACAGCGAGCGAAGCGAGAGGCAGCACCGTCCCTGCTATACGAAAGCCCCATCCAGCCCTGTGCCACCCGGGGGGTTCCAGGGTGCTGAGATGGCTGACGTTTTGCTCCGCTCTCGACGGTCACCGCGCAATGCAAGAACAGGCCAAAAACTGGCCAAAACGGCCCAAAAACGGGCCAAAACTGGCCATTTTTGGCTGCACGAGCGAGCGGCGAGCGGCGGACAGCGAGCGAAGCGAGAGGCAGCACCGTCCCTGCTATACGAAAGCCCCATCCAGCCCTGTGCCACCCGGGGGGTTCCAGGGTGCTGAGATGGCTGACGTTTTGCTCCGCTCTCGACGGTCACCGCGCAATGCAAGAACAGGCCAAAAACTGGCCAAAACGGCCCAAAAACGGGCCAAAACTGGCCATTTTTGGCTGCACGAGCGAGCGGCGAGCGGCGGACAGCGAGCGAAGCGAGAGGCAGCACCGTCCCTGCTATACGAAAGCCCCATCCAGCCCTGTGCCACCCGGGGGGGGTTCCAGGGTGCTGAGATGGCTGACGTTTTGCTCCGCTCTCGACGGTCACCGCGCAATGCAAGAACAGGCCAAAAACTGGCCAAAACGGCCCAAAAACGGGCCAAAACTGGCCATTTTTGGCTGCACGAGCGAGCGGCGAGCGGCGGACAGCGAGCGAAGCGAGAGGCAGCACCGTCCCTGCTATACGAAAGCCCCATCCAGCCCTGTGCCACCCGGGGGGTTCCAGGGTGCTGAGATGGCTGACGTTTTGCTCCGCTCTCGACGGTCACCGCGCAATGCAAGAACAGGCCAAAAACTGGCCAAAACGGCCCAAAAACGGGCCAAAACTGGCCATTTTTGGCTGCGCGAGCGAGCGGCGAGCGGCGGACAGCGAGCGAAGCGAGAGGCAGCACCGTCCCTGCTATACGAAAGCCCCATCCAGCCCTGTGCCACCCGGGGGGTTCCAGGGTGCTGAGATGGCTGACGTTTTGCTCCGCTCTCGACGGTCACCGCGCAATGCAAGAACAGGCCAAAAACTGGCCAAAACGGCCCAAAAACGGGCCAAAACTGGCCATTTTTGGCTGCACGAGCGAGCGGCGAGCGGCGGACAGCGAGCGAAGCGAGAGGCAGCACCGTCCCTGCTATACGAAAGCCCCATCCAGCCCTGTGCCACCCGGGGGGTTCCAGGGTGCTGAGATGGCTGACGTTTTGCTCCGCTCTCGACGGTCACCGCGCAATGCAAGAACAGGCCAAAAACTGGCCAAAACGGCCCAAAAACGGGCCAAAACTGGCCATTTTTGGCTGCACGAGCGAGCGGCGAGCGGCGGACAGCGAGCGAAGCGAGAGGCAGCACCGTCCCTGCTATACGAAAGCCCCATCCAGCCCTGTGCCACCCGGGGGGTTCCAGGGTGCTGAGATGGCTGACGTTTTGCTCCGCTCTCGACGGTCACCGCGCAATGCAAGAACAGGCCAAAAACTGGCCAAAACGGCCCAAAAACGGGCCAAAACTGGCCATTTTTGGCTGCACGAGGAGCGGCGAGCGGCGGACAGCGAGCGAAGCGAGAGGCAGCACCGTCCCTGCTATACGAAAGCCCCATCCAGCCCTGTGCCACCCGGGGGGTTCCAGGGTGCTGAGATGGCTGACGTTTTGCTCCGCTCTCGACGGTCACCGCGCAATGCAAGAACAGGCCAAAAACTGGCCAAAACGGCCCAAAAACGGGCCAAAACTGGCCATTTTTGGCTGCGCGAGCGAGCGGCGAGCGGCGGACAGCGAGCGAAGCGAGAGGCAGCACCGTCCCTGCTATACGAAAGCCCCATCCAGCCCTGTGCCACCCGGGGGGTTCCAGGGTGCTGAGATGGCTGACGTTTTGCTCCGCTCTCGACGGTCACCGCGCAATGCAAGAACAGGCCAAAAACTGGCCAAAACGGCCCAAAAACGGGCCAAAACTGGCCATTTTTGGCTGCACGAGCGAGCGGCGAGCGGCGGACAGCGAGCGAAGCGAGAGGCAGCACCGTCCCTGCTATACGAAAGCCCCATCCAGCCCTGTGCCACCCGGGGGGTTCCAGGGTGCTGAGATGGCTGACGTTTTGCTCCGCTCTCGACGGTCACCGCGCAATGCAAGAACAGGCCAAAAACTGGCCAAAACGGCCCAAAAACGGGCCAAAACTGGCCATTTTTGGCTGCACGAGCGAGCGGCGAGCGGCGGACAGCGAGCGAAGCGAGAGGCAGCACCGTCCCTGCTATACGAAAGCCCCATCCAGCCCTGTGCCACCCGGGGGGTTCCAGGGTGCTGAGATGGCTGACGTTTTGCTCCGCTCTCGACGGTCACCGCGCAATGCAAGAACAGGCCAAAAACTGGCCAAAACGGCCCAAAAACGGGCCAAAACTGGCCATTTTTGGCTGCACGAGCGAGCGGCGAGCGGCGGACAGCGAGCGAAGCGAGAGGCAGCACCGTCCCTGCTATACGAAAGCCCCATCCAGCCCTGTGCCACCCGGGGGGTTCCAGGGTGCTGAGATGGCTGACGTTTTGCTCCG
>NW_027020406.1:70000-72500 GCF_036884655.1 Musa acuminata AAA Group
GTCACCGCACCACGCAAGAACAGGCCAAAAACTGGCCAAAACAGCCCAAAAACGGGCCAAAACTGGCCATTTTTGGCTGCGCGAGCGAGCGGCGAGCGGCGAACAGCGAGCGAAGCGAGAGGCAGCACCGTCCCTGCTATACGAAAGCCCCATCCAGCCCTGTGCCACCCGGGGGGTTCCAGGGTGCTGAGATGGCTGACGTTTTGCTCCGCTCTCGACGGTCACCGCGCAATGCAAGAACAGGCCAAAAACTGGCCAAAACGGCCCAAAAACGGGCCAAAACTGGCCATTTTTGGCTGCGCGAGCGGCGAGCGGCGGACAGCGAGCGAAGCGAGAGGCAGCACCGTCCCTGCTATACGAAAGCCCCATCCAGCCCTGTGCCACCCGGGGGGTTCCAGGGTGCTGAGATGGCTGACGTTTTGCTCCGCTCTCGACGGTCACCGCGCAATGCAAGAACAGGCCAAAAACTGGCCAAAACGGCCCAAAAACGGGCCAAAACTGGCCATTTTTGGCTGCGCGAGCGAGCGGCGAGCGGCGGACAGCGAGCGAAGCGAGAGGCAGCACCGTCCCTGCTATACGAAAGCCCCATCCAGCCCTGTGCCACCCGGGGGGTTCCAGGGTGCTGAGATGGCTGACGTTTTGCTCCGCTCTCGACGGTCACCGCGCAATGCAAGAACAGGCCAAAAACTGGCCAAAACGGCCCAAAAACGGGCCAAAACTGGCCATTTTTGGCTGCACGAGCGAGCGGCGAGCGGCGGACAGCGAGCGAAGCGAGAGGCAGCACCGTCCCTGCTATACGAAAGCCCCATCCAGCCCTGTGCCACCCGGGGGGTTCCAGGGTGCTGAGATGGCTGACGTTTTGCTCCGCTCTCGACGGTCACCGCGCAATGCAAGAACAGGCCAAAAACTGGCCAAAACGGCCCAAAAACGGGCCAAAACTGGCCATTTTTGGCTGCACGAGCGAGCGGCGAGCGGCGGACAGCGAGCGAAGCGAGAGGCAGCACCGTCCCTGCTATACGAAAGCCCCATCCAGCCCTGTGCCACCCGGGGGGTTCCAGGGTGCTGAGATGGCTGACGTTTTGCTCCGCTCTCGACGGTCACCGCGCAATGCAAGAACAGGCCAAAAACTGGCCAAAACGGCCCAAAAACGGGCCAAAACTGGCCATTTTTGGCTGCACGAGCGAGCGGCGAGCGGCGGACAGCGAGCGAAGCGAGAGGCAGCACCGTCCCTGCTATACGAAAGCCCCATCCAGCCCTGTGCCACCCGGGGGGTTCCAGGGTGCTGAGATGGCTGACGTTTTGCTCCGCTCTCGACGGTCACCGCGCAATGCAAGAACAGGCCAAAAACTGGCCAAAACGGCCCAAAAACGGGCCAAAACTGGCCATTTTTGGCTGCACGAGCGAGCGGCGAGCGGCGGACAGCGAGCGAAGCGAGAGGCAGCACCGTCCCTGCTATACGAAAGCCCCATCCAGCCCTGTGCCACCCGGGGGGTTCCAGGGTGCTGAGATGGCTGACGTTTTGCTCCGCTCTCGACGGTCACCGCGCAATGCAAGAACAGGCCAAAAACTGGCCAAAACGGCCCAAAAACGGGCCAAAACTGGCCATTTTTGGCTGCGCGAGCGAGCGGCGAGCGGCGGACAGCGAGCGAAGCGAGAGGCAGCACCGTCCCTGCTATATACGAAAGCCCCATCCAGCCCTGTGCCACCCGGGGGGTTCCAGGGTGCTGAGATGGCTGACGTTTTGCTCCGCTCACGACGGTCACCGCACCACGCAAGAACGGACCATAAACAGGCCAAAACAGCCCAAAAACGGGCCAAAACTGGTCATTTTTGGCTGCGCGAGCGAGCGGCGAGCGGCGAACAGCGAGCGAAGCGTGAGGCAGCACCGTCCCTGCTATACGAAAGCCCCATCCAGCCCTGTGCCACCCGGGGGGTTCCAGGGTGCTGAGATGGCTGACGTTTTGCTCCGCTCACGACGGTCACCGCGCCATGCAAGAACGGACCAAAAACAGGCCAAAACAGCCCAAAAACGGGCCAAAACTGGCCATTTTTGGCTGAGCGAGCGAGCGGTGAGCGGCGAACAGCGAGCGAAGCGAGAGGCAGCACCGTCCCTGCTATACGAAAGCCCCATCCAGCCCTGTGCCACCCGGGGGGTTCCAGGGTGCTGAGATGGCTGACGTTTTGCTCCGCTCACGACGGTCGCCGTGCCACGCAAGAACGGACCAAAAACAGGCCAAAACAGCCCAAAAACGGGCCAAAACTGGCCATTTTAGGTTGCGCGAGCGAGCGGCGAGCGGCGAACAGCGAGCGAAGCGTGAGGCAGCACCGTCCCTGCTATACGAAAGCCCCATCCAGCCCTGTGCCACCCGGGGGGTTCCAAGGTGCTGAGATGGCTGACGTTTTGCTCCGCTCACGACGGTCACCGCGCCACGCCAGAACAGACCAAAAACAGGCCAAAACAGCCCAAAAACGGGCCAAAACTGGCCATTTTTGGCTGCGC
>NW_027020406.1:92500-95000 GCF_036884655.1 Musa acuminata AAA Group
AGCGAGCGAAGCGAGAGGCAGCACCGTCCCTGCTATACGAAAGCCCCATCCAGCCCTGTGCCACCCGGGGGGTTCCAGGGTGCTGAGATGGCTGACGTTTTGCTCCGCTCACGACGGTCACCGCACCACGCAAGAACAGGCCAAAAACTGGCCAAAACAGCCCAAAAACGGGCCAAAACTGGCCATTTTTGGCTGCGCGAGCGAGCGGCGAGCGGCGAACAGCGAGCGAAGCGAGAGGCAGCACCGTCCCTGCTATACGAAAGCCCCATCCAGCCCTGTGCCACCCGGGGGGTTCCAGGGTGCTGAGATGGCTGACGTTTTGCTCCGCTCTCGACGGTCACCGCGCAATGCAAGAACAGGCCAAAAACTGGCCAAAACGGCCCAAAAACGGGCCAAAACTGGCCATTTTTGGCTGCGCGAGCGGCGAGCGGCGGACAGCGAGCGAAGCGAGAGGCAGCACCGTCCCTGCTATACGAAAGCCCATCCAGCCCTGTGCCACCCGGGGGGTTCCAGGGTGCTGAGATGGCTGACGTTTTGCTCCGCTCTCGACGGTCACCGCGCAATGCAAGAACAGGCCAAAAACTGGCCAAAACGGCCCAAAAACGGGCCAAAACTGGCCATTTTTGGCTGCGCGAGCGAGCGGCGAGCGGCGGACAGCGAGCGAAGCGAGAGGCAGCACCGTCCCTGCTATACGAAAGCCCCATCCAGCCCTGTGCCACCCGGGGGGTTCCAGGGTGCTGAGATGGCTGACGTTTTGCTCCGCTCTCGACGGTCACCGCGCAATGCAAGAACAGGCCAAAAACTGGCCAAAACGGCCCAAAAACGGGCCAAAACTGGCCATTTTTGGCTGCACGAGCGAGCGGCGAGCGGCGGACAGCGAGCGAAGCGAGAGGCAGCACCGTCCCTGCTATACGAAAGCCCCATCCAGCCCTGTGCCACCCGGGGGGTTCCAGGGTGCTGAGATGGCTGACGTTTTGCTCCGCTCTCGACGGTCACCGCGCAATGCAAGAACAGGCCAAAAACTGGCCAAAACGGCCCAAAAACGGGCCAAAACTGGCCATTTTTGGCTGCACGAGCGAGCGGCGAGCGGCGGACAGCGAGCGAAGCGAGAGGCAGCACCGTCCCTGCTATACGAAAGCCCCATCCAGCCCTGTGCCACCCGGGGGGTTCCAGGGTGCTGAGATGGCTGACGTTTTGCTCCGCTCTCGACGGTCACCGCGCAATGCAAGAACAGGCCAAAAACTGGCCAAAACGGCCCAAAAACGGGCCAAAACTGGCCATTTTTGGCTGCACGAGCGAGCGGCGAGCGGCGGACAGCGAGCGAAGCGAGAGGCAGCACCGTCCCTGCTATACGAAAGCCCCATCCAGCCCTGTGCCACCCGGGGGGTTCCAGGGTGCTGAGATGGCTGACGTTTTGCTCCGCTCTCGACGGTCACCGCGCAATGCAAGAACAGGCCAAAAACTGGCCAAAACGGCCCAAAAACGGGCCAAAACTGGCCATTTTTGGCTGCACGAGCGAGCGGCGAGCGGCGGACAGCGAGCGAAGCGAGAGGCAGCACCGTCCCTGCTATACGAAAGCCCCATCCAGCCCTGTGCCACCCGGGGGGTTCCAGGGTGCTGAGATGGCTGACGTTTTGCTCCGCTCTCGACGGTCACCGCGCAATGCAAGAACAGGCCAAAAACTGGCCAAAACGGCCCAAAAACGGGCCAAAACTGGCCATTTTTGGCTGCGCGAGCGAGCGGCGAGCGGCGGACAGCGAGCGAAGCGAGAGGCAGCACCGTCCCTGCTATATACGAAAGCCCCATCCAGCCCTGTGCCACCCGGGGGGTTCCAGGGTGCTGAGATGGCTGACGTTTTGCTCCGCTCACGACGGTCACCGCACCACGCAAGAACGGACCATAAACAGGCCAAAACAGCCCAAAAACGGGCCAAAACTGGTCATTTTTGGCTGCGCGAGCGAGCGGCGAGCGGCGAACAGCGAGCGAAGCGTGAGGCAGCACCGTCCCTGCTATACGAAAGCCCCATCCAGCCCTGTGCCACCCGGGGGGTTCCAGGGTGCTGAGATGGCTGACGTTTTGCTCCGCTCACGACGGTCACCGCGCCATGCAAGAACGGACCAAAAACAGGCCAAAACAGCCCAAAAACGGGCCAAAACTGGCCATTTTTGGCTGAGCGAGCGAGCGGTGAGCGGCGAACAGCGAGCGAAGCGAGAGGCAGCACCGTCCCTGCTATACGAAAGCCCCATCCAGCCCTGTGCCACCCGGGGGGTTCCAGGGTGCTGAGATGGCTGACGTTTTGCTCCGCTCACGACGGTCGCCGTGCCACGCAAGAACGGACCAAAAACAGGCCAAAACAGCCCAAAAACGGGCCAAAACTGGCCATTTTAGGTTGCGCGAGCGAGCGGCGAGCGGCGAACAGCGAGCGAAGCGTGAGGCAGCACCGTCCCTGCTATACGAAAGCCCCATCCAGCCCTGTGCCACCCGGGGGGTTCCAAGGTGC
>NW_027020406.1:115000-117500 GCF_036884655.1 Musa acuminata AAA Group
CACACAAGAACAGCCCAAAAACAGGCCAAAACAGCCCAAAAACGGGCCAAAACTGGCCATTTTTGGCTGCGCGAGCGAGCGGCGAGCGGCGAACAGCGAGCGAAGCGAGAGGCAGCACCGTCCCTGCTATACGAAAGCCCCATCCAGCCCTGTGCCACCCGGGGGGTTCCAGGGTGCTGAGATGGCTGACGTTTTGCTCCGCTCACGACGGTCACCGCACCACGCAAGAACAGGCCAAAAACTGGCCAAAACAGCCCAAAAACGGGCCAAAACTGGCCATTTTTGGCTGCGCGAGCGAGCGGCGAGCGGCGAACAGCGAGCGAAGCGAGAGGCAGCACCGTCCCTGCTATACGAAAGCCCCATCCAGCCCTGTGCCACCCGGGGGGTTCCAGGGTGCTGAGATGGCTGACGTTTTGCTCCGCTCTCGACGGTCACCGCGCAATGCAAGAACAGGCCAAAAACTGGCCAAAACGGCCCAAAAACGGGCCAAAACTGGCCATTTTTGGCTGCGCGAGCGGCGAGCGGCGGACAGCGAGCGAAGCGAGAGGCAGCACCGTCCCTGCTATACGAAAGCCCCATCCAGCCCTGTGCCACCCGGGGGGTTCCAGGGTGCTGAGATGGCTGACGTTTTGCTCCGCTCTCGACGGTCACCGCGCAATGCAAGAACAGGCCAAAAACTGGCCAAAACGGCCCAAAAACGGGCCAAAACTGGCCATTTTTGGCTGCGCGAGCGAGCGGCGAGCGGCGGACAGCGAGCGAAGCGAGAGGCAGCACCGTCCCTGCTATACGAAAGCCCCATCCAGCCCTGTGCCACCCGGGGGGTTCCAGGGTGCTGAGATGGCTGACGTTTTGCTCCGCTCTCGACGGTCACCGCGCAATGCAAGAACAGGCCAAAAACTGGCCA
Organism: Musa acuminata AAA Group; assembly: GCF_036884655.1. NCBI lineage: Eukaryota > Viridiplantae > Streptophyta > Magnoliopsida > Zingiberales > Musaceae > Musa > Musa acuminata. The sequence continues at coordinate 115,905 of NW_027020406.1, forward strand.
AAACGGCCCAAAAACGGGCCAAAACTGGCCATTTTTGGCTGCACGAGCGAGCGGCGAGCGGCGGACAGCGAGCGAAGCGAGAGGCAGCACCGTCCCTGCTATACGAAAGCCCCATCCAGCCCTGTGCCACCCGGGGGGTTCCAGGGTGCTGAGATGGCTGACGTTTTGCTCCGCTCTCGACGGTCACCGCGCAATGCAAGAACAGGCCAAAAACTGGCCAAAACGGCCCAAAAACGGGCCAAAACTGGCCATTTTTGGCTGCACGAGCGAGCGGCGAGCGGCGGACAGCGAGCGAAGCGAGAGGCAGCACCGTCCCTGCTATACGAAAGCCCCATCCAGCCCTGTGCCACCCGGGGGGTTCCAGGGTGCTGAGATGGCTGACGTTTTGCTCCGCTCTCGACGGTCACCGCGCAATGCAAGAACAGGCCAAAAACTGGCCAAAACGGCCCAAAAACGGGCCAAAACTGGCCATTTTTGGCTGCACGAGCGAGCGGCGAGCGGCGGACAGCGAGCGAAGCGAGAGGCAGCACCGTCCCTGCTATACGAAAGCCCCATCCAGCCCTGTGCCACCCGGGGGGTTCCAGGGTGCTGAGATGGCTGACGTTTTGCTCCGCTCTCGACGGTCACCGCGCAATGCAAGAACAGGCCAAAAACTGGCCAAAACGGCCCAAAAACGGGCCAAAACTGGCCATTTTTGGCTGCACGAGCGAGCGGCGAGCGGCGGACAGCGAGCGAAGCGAGAGGCAGCACCGTCCCTGCTATACGAAAGCCCCATCCAGCCCTGTGCCACCCGGGGGGTTCCAGGGTGCTGAGATGGCTGACGTTTTGCTCCGCTCTCGACGGTCACCGCGCAATGCAAGAACAGGCCAAAAACTGGCCAAAACGGCCCAAAAACGGGCCAAAACTGGCCATTTTTGGCTGCGCGAGCGAGCGGCGAGCGGCGGACAGCGAGCGAAGCGAGAGGCAGCACCGTCCCTGCTATATACGAAAGCCCCATCCAGCCCTGTGCCACCCGGGGGGTTCCAGGGTGCTGAGATGGCTGACGTTTTGCTCCGCTCACGACGGTCACCGCACCACGCAAGAACGGACCATAAACAGGCCAAAACAGCCCAAAAACGGGCCAAAACTGGTCATTTTTGGCTGCGCGAGCGAGCGGCGAGCGGCGAACAGCGAGCGAAGCGTGAGGCAGCACCGTCCCTGCTATACGAAAGCCCCATCCAGCCCTGTGCCACCCGGGGGGTTCCAGGGTGCTGAGATGGCTGACGTTTTGCTCCGCTCACGACGGTCACCGCGCCATGCAAGAACGGACCAAAAACAGGCCAAAACAGCCCAAAAACGGGCCAAAACTGGCCATTTTTGGCTGAGCGAGCGAGCGGTGAGCGGCGAACAGCGAGCGAAGCGAGAGGCAGCACCGTCCCTGCTATACGAAAGCCCCATCCAGCCCTGTGCCACCCGGGGGGTTCCAGGGTGCTGAGATGGCTGACGTTTTGCTCCGCTCACGACGGTCGCCGTGCCACGCAAGAACGGACCAAAAACAGGCCAAAACAGCCCAAAAACGGGCCAAAACTGGCCATTTTAGGTTGCGCGAGCGAGCGG
>NW_027020406.1:137500-140000 GCF_036884655.1 Musa acuminata AAA Group
GCGAGGCAGCACCGTCCCTGCTATACGAAAGCCCCATCCAGCCCTGTGCCACCCGGGGGGTTCCAGGGTGCTGAGATGGCTGACATTTTGCTCCGCTCACGACGGTCACCGCGCCACACAAGAACAGCCCAAAAACAGGCCAAAACAGCCCAAAAACGGGCCAAAACTGGCCATTTTTGGCTGCGCGAGCGAGCGGCGAGCGGCGAACAGCGAGCGAAGCGAGAGGCAGCACCGTCCATGCTATACGAAAGCCCCATCCAGCCCTGTGCCACCCGGGGGGTTCCAGGGTGCTGAGATGGCTGACGTTTTGCTCCGCTCACGACGGTCACCGCACCACGCAAGAACAGGCCAAAAACTGGCCAAAACAGCCCAAAAACGGGCCAAAACTGGCCATTTTTGGCTGCGCGAGCGAGCGGCGAGCGGCGAACAGCGAGCGAAGCGAGAGGCAGCACCGTCCCTGCTATACGAAAGCCCCATCCAGCCCTGTGCCACCCGGGGGGTTCCAGGGTGCTGAGATGGCTGACGTTTTGCTCCGCTCTCGACGGTCACCGCGCAATGCAAGAACAGGCCAAAAACTGGCCAAAACGGCCCAAAAACGGGCCAAAACTGGCCATTTTTGGCTGCGCGAGCGGCGAGCGGCGGACAGCGAGCGAAGCGAGAGGCAGCACCGTCCCTGCTATACGAAAGCCCCATCCAGCCCTGTGCCACCCGGGGGGTTCCAGGGTGCTGAGATGGCTGACGTTTTGCTCCGCTCTCGACGGTCACCGCGCAATGCAAGAACAGGCCAAAAACTGGCCAAAACGGCCCAAAAACGGGCCAAAACTGGCCATTTTTGGCTGCGCGAGCGAGCGGCGAGCGGCGGACAGCGAGCGAAGCGAGAGGCAGCACCGTCCCTGCTATACGAAAGCCCCATCCAGCCCTGTGCCACCCGGGGGGTTCCAGGGTGCTGAGATGGCTGACGTTTTGCTCCGCTCTCGACGGTCACCGCGCAATGCAAGAACAGGCCAAAAACTGGCCAAAACGGCCCAAAAACGGGCCAAAACTGGCCATTTTTGGCTGCACGAGCGAGCGGCGAGCGGCGGACAGCGAGCGAAGCGAGAGGCAGCACCGTCCCTGCTATACGAAAGCCCCATCCAGCCCTGTGCCACCCGGGGGGTTCCAGGGTGCTGAGATGGCTGACGTTTTGCTCCGCTCTCGACGGTCACCGCGCAATGCAAGAACAGGCCAAAAACTGGCCAAAACGGCCCAAAAACGGGCCAAAACTGGCCATTTTTGGCTGCACGAGCGAGCGGCGAGCGGCGGACAGCGAGCGAAGCGAGAGGCAGCACCGTCCCTGCTATACGAAAGCCCCATCCAGCCCTGTGCCACCCGGGGGGTTCCAGGGTGCTGAGATGGCTGACGTTTTGCTCCGCTCTCGACGGTCACCGCGCAATGCAAGAACAGGCCAAAAACTGGCCAAAACGGCCCAAAAACGGGCCAAAACTGGCCATTTTTGGCTGCACGAGCGAGCGGCGAGCGGCGGACAGCGAGCGAAGCGAGAGGCAGCACCGTCCCTGCTATACGAAAGCCCCATCCAGCCCTGTGCCACCCGGGGGGTTCCAGGGTGCTGAGATGGCTGACGTTTTGCTCCGCTCTCGACGGTCACCGCGCAATGCAAGAACAGGCCAAAAACTGGCCAAAACGGCCCAAAAACGGGCCAAAACTGGCCATTTTTGGCTGCACGAGCGAGCGGCGAGCGGCGGACAGCGAGCGAAGCGAGAGGCAGCACCGTCCCTGCTATACGAAAGCCCCATCCAGCCCTGTGCCACCCGGGGGGTTCCAGGGTGCTGAGATGGCTGACGTTTTGCTCCGCTCTCGACGGTCACCGCGCAATGCAAGAACAGGCCAAAAACTGGCCAAAACGGCCCAAAAACGGGCCAAAACTGGCCATTTTTGGCTGCGCGAGCGAGCGGCGAGCGGCGGACAGCGAGCGAAGCGAGAGGCAGCACCGTCCCTGCTATATACGAAAGCCCCATCCAGCCCTGTGCCACCCGGGGGGTTCCAGGGTGCTGAGATGGCTGACGTTTTGCTCCGCTCACGACGGTCACCGCACCACGCAAGAACGGACCATAAACAGGCCAAAACAGCCCAAAAACGGGCCAAAACTGGTCATTTTTGGCTGCGCGAGCGAGCGGCGAGCGGCGAACAGCGAGCGAAGCGTGAGGCAGCACCGTCCCTGCTATACGAAAGCCCCATCCAGCCCTGTGCCACCCGGGGGGTTCCAGGGTGCTGAGATGGCTGACGTTTTGCTCCGCTCACGACGGTCACCGCGCCATGCAAGAACGGACCAAAAACAGGCCAAAACAGCCCAAAAACGGGCCAAAACTGGCCATTTTTGGCTGAGCGAGCGAGCGGTGAGCGGCGAACAGCGAGCGAAGCGAGAGGCAGCACCGTCCCTGCTATACGAAAGCCCCATCCAGCCCTGTGCCACCCGGGGGGTTCCAGGGTGCTGAGATGGCTG
>NW_027020406.1:160000-162500 GCF_036884655.1 Musa acuminata AAA Group
TCGCCGCGGCACGCAAGAACAGGCCAAAAACTGGCCAAAACAGCCCAAAAACGGGCCAAAACTGGCCATTTTTTGCTGCGCGAGCGAGCGGAGAGCGGCGAACAGCGAGCGAAGCGCGAGGCAGCACCGTCCCTGCTATACGAAAGCCCCATCCAGCCCTGTGCCACCCGGGGGGTTCCAGGGTGCTGAGATGGCTGACATTTTGCTCCGCTCACGACGGTCACCGCGCCACACAAGAACAGCCCAAAAACAGGCCAAAACAGCCCAAAAACGGGCCAAAACTGGCCATTTTTGGCTGCGCGAGCGAGCGGCGAGCGGCGAACAGCGAGCGAAGCGAGAGGCAGCACCGTCCCTGCTATACGAAAGCCCCATCCAGCCCTGTGCCACCCGGGGGGTTCCAGGGTGCTGAGATGGCTGACGTTTTGCTCCGCTCACGACGGTCACCGCACCACGCAAGAACAGGCCAAAAACTGGCCAAAACAGCCCAAAAACGGGCCAAAACTGGCCATTTTTGGCTGCGCGAGCGAGCGGCGAGCGGCGAACAGCGAGCGAAGCGAGAGGCAGCACCGTCCCTGCTATACGAAAGCCCCATCCAGCCCTGTGCCACCCGGGGGGTTCCAGGGTGCTGAGATGGCTGACGTTTTGCTCCGCTCTCGACGGTCACCGCGCAATGCAAGAACAGGCCAAAAACTGGCCAAAACGGCCCAAAAACGGGCCAAAACTGGCCATTTTTGGCTGCGCGAGCGGCGAGCGGCGGACAGCGAGCGAAGCGAGAGGCAGCACCGTCCCTGCTATACGAAAGCCCCATCCAGCCCTGTGCCACCCGGGGGGTTCCAGGGTGCTGAGATGGCTGACGTTTTGCTCCGCTCTCGACGGTCACCGCGCAATGCAAGAACAGGCCAAAAACTGGCCAAAACGGCCCAAAAACGGGCCAAAACTGGCCATTTTTGGCTGCGCGAGCGAGCGGCGAGCGGCGGACAGCGAGCGAAGCGAGAGGCAGCACCGTCCCTGCTATACGAAAGCCCCATCCAGCCCTGTGCCACCCGGGGGGTTCCAGGGTGCTGAGATGGCTGACGTTTTGCTCCGCTCTCGACGGTCACCGCGCAATGCAAGAACAGGCCAAAAACTGGCCAAAACGGCCCAAAAACGGGCCAAAACTGGCCATTTTTGGCTGCACGAGCGAGCGGCGAGCGGCGGACAGCGAGCGAAGCGAGAGGCAGCACCGTCCCTGCTATACGAAAGCCCCATCCAGCCCTGTGCCACCCGGGGGGTTCCAGGGTGCTGAGATGGCTGACGTTTTGCTCCGCTCTCGACGGTCACCGCGCAATGCAAGAACAGGCCAAAAACTGGCCAAAACGGCCCAAAAACGGGCCAAAACTGGCCATTTTTGGCTGCACGAGCGAGCGGCGAGCGGCGGACAGCGAGCGAAGCGAGAGGCAGCACCGTCCCTGCTATACGAAAGCCCCATCCAGCCCTGTGCCACCCGGGGGGTTCCAGGGTGCTGAGATGGCTGACGTTTTGCTCCGCTCTCGACGGTCACCGCGCAATGCAAGAACAGGCCAAAAACTGGCCAAAACGGCCCAAAAACGGGCCAAAACTGGCCATTTTTGGCTGCACGAGCGAGCGGCGAGCGGCGGACAGCGAGCGAAGCGAGAGGCAGCACCGTCCCTGCTATACGAAAGCCCCATCCAGCCCTGTGCCACCCGGGGGGTTCCAGGGTGCTGAGATGGCTGACGTTTTGCTCCGCTCTCGACGGTCACCGCGCAATGCAAGAACAGGCCAAAAACTGGCCAAAACGGCCCAAAAACGGGCCAAAACTGGCCATTTTTGGCTGCACGAGCGAGCGGCGAGCGGCGGACAGCGAGCGAAGCGAGAGGCAGCACCGTCCCTGCTATACGAAAGCCCCATCCAGCCCTGTGCCACCCGGGGGGTTCCAGGGTGCTGAGATGGCTGACGTTTTGCTCCGCTCTCGACGGTCACCGCGCAATGCAAGAACAGGCCAAAAACTGGCCAAAACGGCCCAAAAACGGGCCAAAACTGGCCATTTTTGGCTGCGCGAGCGAGCGGCGAGCGGCGGACAGCGAGCGAAGCGAGAGGCAGCACCGTCCCTGCTATATACGAAAGCCCCATCCAGCCCTGTGCCACCCGGGGGGTTCCAGGGTGCTGAGATGGCTGACGTTTTGCTCCGCTCACGACGGTCACCGCACCACGCAAGAACGGACCATAAACAGGCCAAAACAGCCCAAAAACGGGCCAAAACTGGTCATTTTTGGCTGCGCGAGCGAGCGGCGAGCGGCGAACAGCGAGCGAAGCGTGAGGCAGCACCGTCCCTGCTATACGAAAGCCCCATCCAGCCCTGTGCCACCCGGGGGGTTCCAGGGTGCTGAGATGGCTGACGTTTTGCTCCGCTCACGACGGTCACCGCGCCATGCAAGAACGGACCAAAAACAGGCCAAAACAGCCCAAAAACGGGCCAAAACTGGCCATTTTTGGCTGAGCG
>NW_027020406.1:182500-185000 GCF_036884655.1 Musa acuminata AAA Group
CGAGCGAAGCGAGAGGCAGCACCGTCCCTGCTATACGAAAGCCCCATCCAGCCCTGTGCCACCCGGGGGGTTCCAGGGTGCTGAGATGGCTGACGTTTTGCTCCGCTCACGACGGTCGCCGCGGCACGCAAGAACAGGCCAAAAACTGGCCAAAACAGCCCAAAAACGGGCCAAAACTGGCCATTTTTTGCTGCGCGAGCGAGCGGAGAGCGGCGAACAGCGAGCGAAGCGCGAGGCAGCACCGTCCCTGCTATACGAAAGCCCCATCCAGCCCTGTGCCACCCGGGGGGTTCCAGGGTGCTGAGATGGCTGACATTTTGCTCCGCTCACGACGGTCACCGCGCCACACAAGAACAGCCCAAAAACAGGCCAAAACAGCCCAAAAACGGGCCAAAACTGGCCATTTTTGGCTGCGCGAGCGAGCGGCGAGCGGCGAACAGCGAGCGAAGCGAGAGGCAGCACCGTCCCTGCTATACGAAAGCCCCATCCAGCCCTGTGCCACCCGGGGGGTTCCAGGGTGCTGAGATGGCTGACGTTTTGCTCCGCTCACGACGGTCACCGCACCACGCAAGAACAGGCCAAAAACTGGCCAAAACAGCCCAAAAACGGGCCAAAACTGGCCATTTTTGGCTGCGCGAGCGAGCGGCGAGCGGCGAACAGCGAGCGAAGCGAGAGGCAGCACCGTCCCTGCTATACGAAAGCCCCATCCAGCCCTGTGCCACCCGGGGGGTTCCAGGGTGCTGAGATGGCTGACGTTTTGCTCCGCTCTCGACGGTCACCGCGCAATGCAAGAACAGGCCAAAAACTGGCCAAAACGGCCCAAAAACGGGCCAAAACTGGCCATTTTTGGCTGCGCGAGCGGCGAGCGGCGGACAGCGAGCGAAGCGAGAGGCAGCACCGTCCCTGCTATACGAAAGCCCCATCCAGCCCTGTGCCACCCGGGGGGTTCCAGGGTGCTGAGATGGCTGACGTTTTGCTCCGCTCTCGACGGTCACCGCGCAATGCAAGAACAGGCCAAAAACTGGCCAAAACGGCCCAAAAACGGGCCAAAACTGGCCATTTTTGGCTGCGCGAGCGAGCGGCGAGCGGCGGACAGCGAGCGAAGCGAGAGGCAGCACCGTCCCTGCTATACGAAAGCCCCATCCAGCCCTGTGCCACCCGGGGGGTTCCAGGGTGCTGAGATGGCTGACGTTTTGCTCCGCTCTCGACGGTCACCGCGCAATGCAAGAACAGGCCAAAAACTGGCCAAAACGGCCCAAAAACGGGCCAAAACTGGCCATTTTTGGCTGCACGAGCGAGCGGCGAGCGGCGGACAGGCGAGCGAAGCGAGAGGCAGCACCGTCCCTGCTATACGAAAGCCCCATCCAGCCCTGTGCCACCCGGGGGGTTCCAGGGTGCTGAGATGGCTGACGTTTTGCTCCGCTCTCGACGGTCACCGCGCAATGCAAGAACAGGCCAAAAACTGGCCAAAACGGCCCAAAAACGGGCCAAAACTGGCCATTTTTGGCTGCACGAGCGAGCGGCGAGCGGCGGACAGCGAGCGAAGCGAGAGGCAGCACCGTCCCTGCTATACGAAAGCCCCATCCAGCCCTGTGCCACCCGGGGGGTTCCAGGGTGCTGAGATGGCTGACGTTTTGCTCCGCTCTCGACGGTCACCGCGCAATGCAAGAACAGGCCAAAAACTGGCCAAAACGGCCCAAAAACGGGCCAAAACTGGCCATTTTTGGCTGCACGAGCGAGCGGCGAGCGGCGGACAGCGAGCGAAGCGAGAGGCAGCACCGTCCCTGCTATACGAAAGCCCCATCCAGCCCTGTGCCACCCGGGGGGTTCCAGGGTGCTGAGATGGCTGACGTTTTGCTCCGCTCTCGACGGTCACCGCGCAATGCAAGAACAGGCCAAAAACTGGCCAAAACGGCCCAAAAACGGGCCAAAACTGGCCATTTTTGGCTGCACGAGCGAGCGGCGAGCGGCGGACAGCGAGCGAAGCGAGAGGCAGCACCGTCCCTGCTATACGAAAGCCCCATCCAGCCCTGTGCCACCCGGGGGGTTCCAGGGTGCTGAGATGGCTGACGTTTTGCTCCGCTCTCGACGGTCACCGCGCAATGCAAGAACAGGCCAAAAACTGGCCAAAACGGCCCAAAAACGGGCCAAAACTGGCCATTTTTGGCTGCGCGAGCGAGCGGCGAGCGGCGGACAGCGAGCGAAGCGAGAGGCAGCACCGTCCCTGCTATATACGAAAGCCCCATCCAGCCCTGTGCCACCCGGGGGGTTCCAGGGTGCTGAGATGGCTGACGTTTTGCTCCGCTCACGACGGTCACCGCACCACGCAAGAACGGACCATAAACAGGCCAAAACAGCCCAAAAACGGGCCAAAACTGGTCATTTTTGGCTGCGCGAGCGAGCGGCGAGCGGCGAACAGCGAGCGAAGCGTGAGGCAGCACCGTCCCTGCTATACGAAAGCCCCATCCAGCCCTGTGCCACCCGGGGGGTTCCAGGGTGC
>NW_027020406.1:195000-200000 GCF_036884655.1 Musa acuminata AAA Group
TTGCTCCGCTCTCGACGGTCACCGCGCAATGCAAGAACAGGCCAAAAACTGGCCAAAACGGCCCAAAAACGGGCCAAAACTGGCCATTTTTGGCTGCACGAGCGAGCGGCGAGCGGCGGACAGCGAGCGAAGCGAGAGGCAGCACCGTCCCTGCTATACGAAAGCCCCATCCAGCCCTGTGCCACCCGGGGGGTTCCAGGGTGCTGAGATGGCTGACGTTTTGCTCCGCTCTCGACGGTCACCGCGCAATGCAAGAACAGGCCAAAAACTGGCCAAAACGGCCCAAAAACGGGCCAAAACTGGCCATTTTTGGCTGCACGAGCGAGCGGCGAGCGGCGGACAGCGAGCGAAGCGAGAGGCAGCACCGTCCCTGCTATACGAAAGCCCCATCCAGCCCTGTGCCACCCGGGGGGTTCCAGGGTGCTGAGATGGCTGACGTTTTGCTCCGCTCTCGACGGTCACCGCGCAATGCAAGAACAGGCCAAAAACTGGCCAAAACGGCCCAAAAACGGGCCAAAACTGGCCATTTTTGGCTGCACGAGCGAGCGGCGAGCGGCGGACAGCGAGCGAAGCGAGAGGCAGCACCGTCCCTGCTATACGAAAGCCCCATCCAGCCCTGTGCCACCCGGGGGGTTCCAGGGTGCTGAGATGGCTGACGTTTTGCTCCGCTCTCGACGGTCACCGCGCAATGCAAGAACAGGCCAAAAACTGGCCAAAACGGCCCAAAAACGGGCCAAAACTGGCCATTTTTGGCTGCGCGAGCGAGCGGCGAGCGGCGGACAGCGAGCGAAGCGAGAGGCAGCACCGTCCCTGCTATACGAAAGCCCCATCCAGCCCTGTGCCACCCGGGGGGTTCCAGGGTGCTGAGATGGCTGACGTTTTGCTCCGCTCTCGACGGTCACCGCGCAATGCAAGAACAGGCCAAAAACTGGCCAAAACGGCCCAAAAACGGGCCAAAACTGGCCATTTTTGGCTGCACGAGCGAGCGGCGAGCGGCGGACAGCGAGCGAAGCGAGAGGCAGCACCGTCCCTGCTATACGAAAGCCCCATCCAGCCCTGTGCCACCCGGGGGGTTCCAGGGTGCTGAGATGGCTGACGTTTTGCTCCGCTCTCGACGGTCACCGCGCAATGCAAGAACAGGCCAAAAACTGGCCAAAACGGCCCAAAAACGGGCCAAAACTGGCCATTTTTGGCTGCACGAGCGAGCGGCGAGCGGCGGACAGCGAGCGAAGCGAGAGGCAGCACCGTCCCTGCTATACGAAAGCCCCATCCAGCCCTGTGCCACCCGGGGGGGGTTCCAGGGTGCTGAGATGGCTGACGTTTTGCTCCGCTCTCGACGGTCACCGCGCAATGCAAGAACAGGCCAAAAACTGGCCAAAACGGCCCAAAAACGGGCCAAAACTGGCCATTTTTGGCTGCACGAGCGAGCGGCGAGCGGCGGACAGCGAGCGAAGCGAGAGGCAGCACCGTCCCTGCTATACGAAAGCCCCATCCAGCCCTGTGCCACCCGGGGGGTTCCAGGGTGCTGAGATGGCTGACGTTTTGCTCCGCTCTCGACGGTCACCGCGCAATGCAAGAACAGGCCAAAAACTGGCCAAAACGGCCCAAAAACGGGCCAAAACTGGCCATTTTTGGCTGCGCGAGCGAGCGGCGAGCGGCGGACAGCGAGCGAAGCGAGAGGCAGCACCGTCCCTGCTATACGAAAGCCCCATCCAGCCCTGTGCCACCCGGGGGGTTCCAGGGTGCTGAGATGGCTGACGTTTTGCTCCGCTCTCGACGGTCACCGCGCAATGCAAGAACAGGCCAAAAACTGGCCAAAACGGCCCAAAAACGGGCCAAAACTGGCCATTTTTGGCTGCACGAGCGAGCGGCGAGCGGCGGACAGCGAGCGAAGCGAGAGGCAGCACCGTCCCTGCTATACGAAAGCCCCATCCAGCCCTGTGCCACCCGGGGGGTTCCAGGGTGCTGAGATGGCTGACGTTTTGCTCCGCTCTCGACGGTCACCGCGCAATGCAAGAACAGGCCAAAAACTGGCCAAAACGGCCCAAAAACGGGCCAAAACTGGCCATTTTTGGCTGCACGAGCGAGCGGCGAGCGGCGGACAGCGAGCGAAGCGAGAGGCAGCACCGTCCCTGCTATACGAAAGCCCCATCCAGCCCTGTGCCACCCGGGGGGTTCCAGGGTGCTGAGATGGCTGACGTTTTGCTCCGCTCTCGACGGTCACCGCGCAATGCAAGAACAGGCCAAAAACTGGCCAAAACGGCCCAAAAACGGGCCAAAACTGGCCATTTTTGGCTGCACGAGCGAGCGGCGAGCGGCGGACAGCGAGCGAAGCGAGAGGCAGCACCGTCCCTGCTATACGAAAGCCCCATCCAGCCCTGTGCCACCCGGGGGGTTCCAGGGTGCTGAGATGGCTGACGTTTTGCTCCGCTCTCGACGGTCACCGCGCAATGCAAGAACAGGCCAAAAACTGGCCAAAACGGCCCAAAAACGGGCCAAAACTGGCCATTTTTGGCTGCACGAGCGAGCGGCGAGCGGCGGACAGCGAGCGAAGCGAGAGGCAGCACCGTCCCTGCTATACGAAAGCCCCATCCAGCCCTGTGCCACCCGGGGGGTTCCAGGGTGCTGAGATGGCTGACGTTTTGCTCCGCTCTCGACGGTCACCGCGCAATGCAAGAACAGGCCAAAAACTGGCCAAAACGGCCCAAAAACGGGCCAAAACTGGCCATTTTTGGCTGCACGAGCGAGCGGCGAGCGGCGGACAGCGAGCGAAGCGAGAGGCAGCACCGTCCCTGCTATACGAAAGCCCCATCCAGCCCTGTGCCACCCGGGGGGTTCCAGGGTGCTGAGATGGCTGACGTTTTGCTCCGCTCTCGACGGTCACCGCGCAATGCAAGAACAGGCCAAAAACTGGCCAAAACGGCCCAAAAACGGGCCAAAACTGGCCATTTTTGGCTGCACGAGCGAGCGGCGAGCGGCGGACAGCGAGCGAAGCGAGAGGCAGCACCGTCCCTGCTATACGAAAGCCCCATCCAGCCCTGTGCCACCCGGGGGGTTCCAGGGTGCTGAGATGGCTGACGTTTTGCTCCGCTCTCGACGGTCACCGCGCAATGCAAGAACAGGCCAAAAACTGGCCAAAACGGCCCAAAAACGGGCCAAAACTGGCCATTTTTGGCTGCACGAGCGAGCGGCGAGCGGCGGACAGCGAGCGAAGCGAGAGGCAGCACCGTCCCTGCTATACGAAAGCCCCATCCAGCCCTGTGCCACCCGGGGGGTTCCAGGGTGCTGAGATGGCTGACGTTTTGCTCCGCTCTCGACGGTCACCGCGCAATGCAAGAACAGGCCAAAAACTGGCCAAAACGGCCCAAAAACGGGCCAAAACTGGCCATTTTTGGCTGCACGAGCGAGCGGCGAGCGGCGGACAGCGAGCGAAGCGAGAGGCAGCACCGTCCCTGCTATACGAAAGCCCCATCCAGCCCTGTGCCACCCGGGGGGTTCCAGGGTGCTGAGATGGCTGACGTTTTGCTCCGCTCTCGACGGTCACCGCGCAATGCAAGAACAGGCCAAAAACTGGCCAAAACGGCCCAAAAACGGGCCAAAACTGGCCATTTTTGGCTGCACGAGCGAGCGGCGAGCGGCGGACAGCGAGCGAAGCGAGAGGCAGCACCGTCCCTGCTATACGAAAGCCCCATCCAGCCCTGTGCCACCCGGGGGGTTCCAGGGTGCTGAGATGGCTGACGTTTTGCTCCGCTCTCGACGGTCACCGCGCAATGCAAGAACAGGCCAAAAACTGGCCAAAACGGCCCAAAAACGGGCCAAAACTGGCCATTTTTGGCTGCACGAGCGAGCGGCGAGCGGCGGACAGCGAGCGAAGCGAGAGGCAGCACCGTCCCTGCTATACGAAAGCCCCATCCAGCCCTGTGCCACCCGGGGGGTTCCAGGGTGCTGAGATGGCTGACGTTTTGCTCCGCTCTCGACGGTCACCGCGCAATGCAAGAACAGGCCAAAAACTGGCTAAAACGGCCCAAAAACGGGCCAAAACTGGCCATTTTTGGCTGCGCGAGCGAGCGGCGAGCGGCGGACAGCGAGCGAAGCGAGAGGCAGCACCGTCCCTGCTATATACGAAAGCCCCATCCAGCCCTGTGCCACCCGGGGGGTTCCAGGGTGCTGAGATGGCTGACGTTTTGCTCCGCTCACGACGGTCACCGCACCACGCAAGAACGGACCATAAACAGGCCAAAACAGCCCAAAAACGGGCCAAAACTGGTCATTTTTGGCTGCGCGAGCGAGCGGCGAGCGGCGAACAGCGAGCGAAGCGTGAGGCAGCACCGTCCCTGCTATACGAAAGCCCCATCCAGCCCTGTGCCACCCGGGGGGTTCCAGGGTGCTGAGATGGCTGACGTTTTGCTCCGCTCACGACGGTCACCGCGCCATGCAAGAACGGACCAAAAACAGGCCAAAACAGCCCAAAAACGGGCCAAAACTGGCCATTTTTGGCTGAGCGAGCGAGCGGTGAGCGGCGAACAGCGAGCGAAGCGAGAGGCAGCACCGTCCCTGCTATACGAAAGCCCCATCCAGCCCTGTGCCACCCGGGGGGTTCCAGGGTGCTGAGATGGCTGACGTTTTGCTCCGCTCACGACGGTCGCCGTGCCACGCAAGAACGGACCAAAAACAGGCCAAAACAGCCCAAAAACGGGCCAAAACTGGCCATTTTAGGTTGCGCGAGCGAGCGGCGAGCGGCGAACAGCGAGCGAAGCGTGAGGCAGCACCGTCCCTGCTATACGAAAGCCCCATCCAGCCCTGTGCCACCCGGGGGGTTCCAAGGTGCTGAGATGGCTGACGTTTTGCTCCGCTCACGACGGTCACCGCGCCACGCCAGAACAGACCAAAAACAGGCCAAAACAGCCCAAAAACGGGCCAAAACTGGCCATTTTTGGCTGCGCGAGCGAGCGGCGAGCGGCGAACAGCGAGCGAAGCGAGAAGCAGCACCGTCCATGCTA
>NW_027020406.1:210000-212500 GCF_036884655.1 Musa acuminata AAA Group
CCAGCCCTGTGCCACCCGGGGGGTTCCAGGGTGCTGAGATGGCTGACGTTTTGCTCCGCTCTCGACGGTCACCGCGCAATGCAAGAACAGGCCAAAAACTGGCCAAAACGGCCCAAAAACGGGCCAAAACTGGCCATTTTTGGCTGCGCGAGCGAGCGGCGAGCGGCGGACAGCGAGCGAAGCGAGAGGCAGCACCGTCCCTGCTATACGAAAGCCCCATCCAGCCCTGTGCCACCCGGGGGGTTCCAGGGTGCTGAGATGGCTGACGTTTTGCTCCGCTCTCGACGGTCACCGCGCAATGCAAGAACAGGCCAAAAACTGGCCAAAACGGCCCAAAAACGGGCCAAAACTGGCCATTTTTGGCTGCACGAGCGAGCGGCGAGCGGCGGACAGCGAGCGAAGCGAGAGGCAGCACCGTCCCTGCTATACGAAAGCCCCATCCAGCCCTGTGCCACCCGGGGGGTTCCAGGGTGCTGAGATGGCTGACGTTTTGCTCCGCTCTCGACGGTCACCGCGCAATGCAAGAACAGGCCAAAAACTGGCCAAAACGGCCCAAAAACGGGCCAAAACTGGCCATTTTTGGCTGCACGAGCGAGCGGCGAGCGGCGGACAGCGAGCGAAGCGAGAGGCAGCACCGTCCCTGCTATACGAAAGCCCCATCCAGCCCTGTGCCACCCGGGGGGTTCCAGGGTGCTGAGATGGCTGACGTTTTGCTCCGCTCTCGACGGTCACCGCGCAATGCAAGAACAGGCCAAAAACTGGCCAAAACGGCCCAAAAACGGGCCAAAACTGGCCATTTTTGGCTGCACGAGCGAGCGGCGAGCGGCGGACAGCGAGCGAAGCGAGAGGCAGCACCGTCCCTGCTATACGAAAGCCCCATCCAGCCCTGTGCCACCCGGGGGGTTCCAGGGTGCTGAGATGGCTGACGTTTTGCTCCGCTCTCGACGGTCACCGCGCAATGCAAGAACAGGCCAAAAACTGGCCAAAACGGCCCAAAAACGGGCCAAAACTGGCCATTTTTGGCTGCGCGAGCGAGCGGCGAGCGGCGGACAGCGAGCGAAGCGAGAGGCAGCACCGTCCCTGCTATACGAAAGCCCCATCCAGCCCTGTGCCACCCGGGGGGTTCCAGGGTGCTGAGATGGCTGACGTTTTGCTCCGCTCTCGACGGTCACCGCGCAATGCAAGAACAGGCCAAAAACTGGCCAAAACGGCCCAAAAACGGGCCAAAACTGGCCATTTTTGGCTGCACGAGCGAGCGGCGAGCGGCGGACAGCGAGCGAAGCGAGAGGCAGCACCGTCCCTGCTATACGAAAGCCCCATCCAGCCCTGTGCCACCCGGGGGGTTCCAGGGTGCTGAGATGGCTGACGTTTTGCTCCGCTCTCGACGGTCACCGCGCAATGCAAGAACAGGCCAAAAACTGGCCAAAACGGCCCAAAAACGGGCCAAAACTGGCCATTTTTGGCTGCACGAGCGAGCGGCGAGCGGCGGACAGCGAGCGAAGCGAGAGGCAGCACCGTCCCTGCTATACGAAAGCCCCATCCAGCCCTGTGCCACCCGGGGGGTTCCAGGGTGCTGAGATGGCTGACGTTTTGCTCCGCTCTCGACGGTCACCGCGCAATGCAAGAACAGGCCAAAAACTGGCCAAAACGGCCCAAAAACGGGCCAAAACTGGCCATTTTTGGCTGCACGAGCGAGCGGCGAGCGGCGGACAGCGAGCGAAGCGAGAGGCAGCACCGTCCCTGCTATACGAAAGCCCCATCCAGCCCTGTGCCACCCGGGGGGTTCCAGGGTGCTGAGATGGCTGACGTTTTGCTCCGCTCTCGACGGTCACCGCGCAATGCAAGAACAGGCCAAAAACTGGCCAAAACGGCCCAAAAACGGGCCAAAACTGGCCATTTTTGGCTGCACGAGCGAGCGGCGAGCGGCGGACAGCGAGCGAAGCGAGAGGCAGCACCGTCCCTGCTATACGAAAGCCCCATCCAGCCCTGTGCCACCCGGGGGGTTCCAGGGTGCTGAGATGGCTGACGTTTTGCTCCGCTCTCGACGGTCACCGCGCAATGCAAGAACAGGCCAAAAACTGGCCAAAACGGCCCAAAAACGGGCCAAAACTGGCCATTTTTGGCTGCACGAGCGAGCGGCGAGCGGCGGACAGCGAGCGAAGCGAGAGGCAGCACCGTCCCTGCTATACGAAAGCCCCATCCAGCCCTGTGCCACCCGGGGGGTTCCAGGGTGCTGAGATGGCTGACGTTTTGCTCCGCTCTCGACGGTCACCGCGCAATGCAAGAACAGGCCAAAAACTGGCCAAAACGGCCCAAAAACGGGCCAAAACTGGCCATTTTTGGCTGCACGAGCGAGCGGCGAGCGGCGGACAGCGAGCGAAGCGAGAGGCAGCACCGTCCCTGCTATACGAAAGCCCCATCCAGCCCTGTGCCACCCGGGGGGTTCCAGGGTGCTGAGATGGCTGACGTTTTGCTCCGCTCTCGACGGTCACCGCGCAAT
>NW_027020407.1:2500-7500 GCF_036884655.1 Musa acuminata AAA Group
AAATGGCCAGTTTTGGCCCGTTTTTGGGCCGTTTTAGCCAGTTTTTGGCCTGTTCTTGCATTGCGCGGTGACCGTCGAGAGCGGAGCAAAACGTCAGCCATCTCAGCACCCTGGAACCCCCCGGGTGGCACAGGGCTGGATGGGGCTTTCGTATAGCAGGGACGGTGCTGCCTCTCGCTTCGCTCGCTGTCCGCCGCTCGCCGCTCGCTCGTGCAGCCAAAAATGGCCAGTTTTGGCCCGTTTTTGGGCCGTTTTGGCCAGTTTTTGGCCTGTTCTTGCATTGCGCGGTGACCGTCGAGAGCGGAGCAAAACGTCAGCCATCTCAGCACCCTGGAACCCCCCGGGTGGCACAGGGCTGGATGGGGCTTTCGTATAGCAGGGACGGTGCTGCCTCTCGCTTCGCTCGCTGTCCGCCGCTCGCCGCTCGCTCGTGCAGCCAAAAATGGCCAGTTTTGGCCCGTTTTTGGGCCGTTTTGGCCAGTTTTTGGCCTGTTCTTGCATTGCGCGGTGACCGTCGAGAGCGGAGCAAAACGTCAGCCATCTCAGCACCCTGGAACCCCCCGGGTGGCACAGGGCTGGATGGGGCTTTCGTATAGCAGGGACGGTGCTGCCTCTCGCTTCGCTCGCTGTCCGCCGCTCGCCGCTCGCTCGTGCAGCCAAAAATGGCCAGTTTTGGCCCGTTTTTGGGCCGTTTTGGCCAGTTTTTGGCCTGTTCTTGCATTGCGCGGTGACCGTCGAGAGCGGAGCAAAACGTCAGCCATCTCAGCACCCTGGAACCCCCCGGGTGGCACAGGGCTGGATGGGGCTTTCGTATAGCAGGGACGGTGCTGCCTCTCGCTTCGCTCGCTGTCCGCCGCTCGCCGCTCGCTCGTGCAGCCAAAAATGGCCAGTTTTGGCCCGTTTTTGGGCCGTTTTGGCCAGTTTTTGGCCTGTTCTTGCATTGCGCGGTGACCGTCGAGAGCGGAGCAAAACGTCAGCCATCTCAGCACCCTGGAACCCCCCGGGTGGCACAGGGCTGGATGGGGCTTTCGTATAGGCAGGGACGGTGCTGCCTCTCGCTTCGCTCGCTGTCCGCCGCTCGCCGCTCGCTCGTGCAGCCAAAAATGGCCAGTTTTGGCCCGTTTTTGGGCCGTTTTGGCCAGTTTTTGGCCTGTTCTTGCATTGCGCGGTGACCGTCGAGAGCGGAGCAAAACGTCAGCCATCTCAGCACCCTGGAACCCCCCGGGTGGCACAGGGCTGGATGGGGCTTTCGTATAGCAGGGACGGTGCTGCCTCTCGCTTCGCTCGCTGTCCGCCGCTCGCCGCTCGCTCGTGCAGCCAAAAATGGCCAGTTTTGGCCCGTTTTTGGGCCGTTTTGGCCAGTTTTTGGCCTGTTCTTGCATTGCGCGGTGACCGTCGAGAGCGGAGCAAAACGTCAGCCATCTCAGCACCCTGGAACCCCCCGGGTGGCACAGGGCTGGATGGGGCTTTCGTATAGCAGGGACGGTGCTGCCTCTCGCTTCGCTCGCTGTCCGCCGCTCGCCGCTCGCTCGTGCAGCCAAAAATGGCCAGTTTTGGCCCGTTTTTGGGCCGTTTTGGCCAGTTTTTGGCCTGTTCTTGCATTGCGCGGTGACCGTCGAGAGCGGAGCAAAACGTCAGCCATCTCAGCACCCTGGAACCCCCCGGGTGGCACAGGGCTGGATGGGGCTTTCGTATAGCAGGGACGGTGCTGCCTCTCGCTTCGCTCGCTGTCCGCCGCTCGCCGCTCGCTCGTGCAGCCAAAAATGGCCAGTTTTGGCCCGTTTTTGGGCCGTTTTGGCCAGTTTTTGGCCTGTTCTTGCATTGCGCGGTGACCGTCGAGAGCGGAGCAAAACGTCAGCCATCTCAGCACCCTGGAACCCCCCGGGTGGCACAGGGCTGGATGGGGCTTTCGTATAGCAGGGACGGTGCTGCCTCTCGCTTCGCTCGCTGTCCGCCGCTCGCCGCTCGCTCGTGCAGCCAAAAATGGCCAGTTTTGGCCCGTTTTTGGGCCGTTTTGGCCAGTTTTTGGCCTGTTCTTGCATTGCGCGGTGACCGTCGAGAGCGGAGCAAAACGTCAGCCATCTCAGCACCCTGGAACCCCCCGGGTGGCACAGGGCTGGATGGGGCTTTCGTATAGCAGGGACGGTGCTGCCTCTCGCTTCGCTCGCTGTCCGCCGCTCGCCGCTCGCTCGTGCAGCCAAAAATGGCCAGTTTTGGCCCGTTTTTGGGCCGTTTTGGCCAGTTTTTGGCCTGTTCTTGCATTGCGCGGTGACCGTCGAGAGCGGAGCAAAACGTCAGCCATCTCAGCACCCTGGAACCCCCCGGGTGGCACAGGGCTGGATGGGGCTTTCGTATAGCAGGGACGGTGCTGCCTCTCGCTTCGCTCGCTGTCCGCCGCTCGCCGCTCGCTCGCGCAGCCAAAAATGGCCAGTTTTGGCCCGTTTTTGGGCCGTTTTGGCCAGTTTTTGGCCTGTTCTTGCATTGCGCGGTGACCGTCGAGAGCGGAGCAAAACGTCAGCCATCTCAGCACCCTGGAACCCCCCGGGTGGCACAGGGCTGGATGGGGCTTTCGTATAGCAGGGACGGTGCTGCCTCTCGCTTCGCTCGCTGTCCGCCGCTCGCCGCTCGCTCGTGCAGCCAAAAATGGCCAGTTTTGGCCCGTTTTTGGGCCGTTTTGGCCAGTTTTTGGCCTGTTCTTGCATTGCGCGGTGACCGTCGAGAGCGGAGCAAAACGTCAGCCATCTCAGCACCCTGGAACCCCCCCGGGTGGCACAGGGCTGGATGGGGCTTTCGTATAGCAGGGACGGTGCTGCCTCTCGCTTCGCTCGCTGTCCGCCGCTCGCCGCTCGCTCGTGCAGCCAAAAATGGCCAGTTTTGGCCCGTTTTTGGGCCGTTTTGGCCAGTTTTTGGCCTGTTCTTGCATTGCGCGGTGACCGTCGAGAGCGGAGCAAAACGTCAGCCATCTCAGCACCCTGGAACCCCCCGGGTGGCACAGGGCTGGATGGGGCTTTCGTATAGCAGGGACGGTGCTGCCTCTCGCTTCGCTCGCTGTCCGCCGCTCGCCGCTCGCTCGTGCAGCCAAAAATGGCCAGTTTTGGCCCGTTTTTGGGCCGTTTTGGCCAGTTTTTGGCCTGTTCTTGCATTGCGCGGTGACCGTCGAGAGCGGAGCAAAACGTCAGCCATCTCAGCACCCTGGAACCCCCCGGGTGGCACAGGGCTGGATGGGGCTTTCGTATAGCAGGGACGGTGCTGCCTCTCGCTTCGCTCGCTGTCCGCCGCTCGCCGCTCGCTCGCGCAGCCAAAAATGGCCAGTTTTGGCCCGTTTTTGGGCCGTTTTGGCCAGTTTTTGGCCTGTTCTTGCATTGCGCGGTGACCGTCGAGAGCGGAGCAAAACGTCAGCCATCTCAGCACCCTGGAACCCCCCGGGTGGCACAGGGCTGGATGGGGCTTTCGTATAGCAGGGACGGTGCTGCCTCTCGCTTCGCTCGCTGTCCGCCGCTCGCCGCTCGCTCGTGCAGCCAAAAATGGCCAGTTTTGGCCCGTTTTTGGGCCGTTTTGGCCAGTTTTTGGCCTGTTCTTGCATTGCGCGGTGACCGTCGAGAGCGGAGCAAAACGTCAGCCATCTCAGCACCCTGGAACCCCCCGGGTGGCACAGGGCTGGATGGGGCTTTCGTATAGCAGGGACGGTGCTGCCTCTCGCTTCGCTCGCTGTCCGCCGCTCGCCGCTCGCTCGTGCAGCCAAAAATGGCCAGTTTTGGCCCGTTTTTGGGCCGTTTTGGCCAGTTTTTGGCCTGTTCTTGCATTGCGCGGTGACCGTCGAGAGCGGAGCAAAACGTCAGCCATCTCAGCACCCTGGAACCCCCCGGGTGGCACAGGGCTGGATGGGGCTTTCGTATAGCAGGGACGGTGCTGCCTCTCGCTTCGCTCGCTGTCCGCCGCTCGCCGCTCGCTCGTGCAGCCAAAAATGGCCAGTTTTGGCCCGTTTTTGGGCCGTTTTGGCCAGTTTTTGGCCTGTTCTTGCATTGCGCGGTGACCGTCGAGAGCGGAGCAAAACGTCAGCCATCTCAGCACCCTGGAACCCCCCGGGTGGCACAGGGCTGGATGGGGCTTTCGTATAGCAGGGACGGTGCTGCCTCTCGCTTCGCTCGCTGTCCGCCGCTCGCCGCTCGCTCGCGCAGCCAAAAATGGCCAGTTTTGGCCCGTTTTTGGGCCGTTTTGGCCAGTTTTTGGCCTGTTCTTGCATTGCGCGGTGACCGTCGAGAGCGGAGCAAAACGTCAGCCATCTCAGCACCCTGGAACCCCCCGGGTGGCACAGGGCTGGATGGGGCTTTCGTATAGCAGGGACGGTGCTGCCTCTCGCTTCGCTCGCTGTCCGCCGCTCGCCGCTCGCGCAGCCAAAAATGGCCAGTTTTGGCCCGTTTTTGGGCCGTTTTGGCCAGTTTTTGGCCTGTTCTTGCATTGCGCGGTGACCGTCGAGAGCGGAGCAAAACGTCAGCCATCTCAGCACCCTGGAACCCCCCGGGTGGCACAGGGCTGGATGGGGCTTTCGTATAGCAGGGACGGTGCTGCCTCTCGCTTCGCTCGCTGTTCGCCGCTCGCCGCTCGCTCGCGCAGCCAAAAATGGCCAGTTTTGGCCCGTTTTTGGGCTGTTTTGGCCAGTTTTTGGCCTGTTCTTGCGTGGTGCGGTGACCGTCGTGAGCGGAGCAAAACGTCAGCCATCTCAGCACCCTGGAACCCCCCGGGTGGCACAGGGCTGGATGGGGCTTTCGTATAGCAGGGACGGTGCTGCCTCTCGCTTCGCTCGCTGTTCGCCGCTCGCCGCTCGCTCGCGCAGCCAAAAATGGCCAGTTTTGGCCCGTTTTTGGGCTGTTTTGGCCTGTTTTTGGGCTGTTCTTGTGTGGCGCGGTGACCGTCGTGAGCGGAGCAAAATGTCAGCCATCTCAGCACCCTGGAACCCCCCGGGTGGCACAGGGCTGGATGGGGCTTTCGTATAGCAGGGA
>NW_027020407.1:17500-20000 GCF_036884655.1 Musa acuminata AAA Group
GCCTCTCGCTTCGCTCGCTGTCCGCCGCTCGCCGCTCGCTCGTGCAGCCAAAAATGGCCAGTTTTGGCCCGTTTTTGGGCCGTTTTGGCCAGTTTTTGGCCTGTTCTTGCATTGCGCGGTGACCGTCGAGAGCGGAGCAAAACGTCAGCCATCTCAGCACCCTGGAACCCCCCGGGTGGCACAGGGCTGGATGGGGCTTTCGTATAGCAGGGACGGTGCTGCCTCTCGCTTCGCTCGCTGTCCGCCGCTCGCCGCTCGCTCGTGCAGCCAAAAATGGCCAGTTTTGGCCCGTTTTTGGGCCGTTTTGGCCAGTTTTTGGCCTGTTCTTGCATTGCGCGGTGACCGTCGAGAGCGGAGCAAAACGTCAGCCATCTCAGCACCCTGGAACCCCCCGGGTGGCACAGGGCTGGATGGGGCTTTCGTATAGCAGGGACGGTGCTGCCTCTCGCTTCGCTCGCTGTCCGCCGCTCGCCGCTCGCTCGTGCAGCCAAAAATGGCCAGTTTTGGCCCGTTTTTGGGCCGTTTTGGCCAGTTTTTGGCCTGTTCTTGCATTGCGCGGTGACCGTCGAGAGCGGAGCAAAACGTCAGCCATCTCAGCACCCTGGAACCCCCCGGGTGGCACAGGGCTGGATGGGGCTTTCGTATAGCAGGGACGGTGCTGCCTCTCGCTTCGCTCGCTGTCCGCCGCTCGCCGCTCGCTCGTGCAGCCAAAAATGGCCAGTTTTGGCCCGTTTTTGGGCCGTTTTGGCCAGTTTTTGGCCTGTTCTTGCATTGCGCGGTGACCGTCGAGAGCGGAGCAAAACGTCAGCCATCTCAGCACCCTGGAACCCCCCGGGTGGCACAGGGCTGGATGGGGCTTTCGTATAGCAGGGACGGTGCTGCCTCTCGCTTCGCTCGCTGTCCGCCGCTCGCCGCTCGCTCGTGCAGCCAAAAATGGCCAGTTTTGGCCCGTTTTTGGGCCGTTTTGGCCAGTTTTTGGCCTGTTCTTGCATTGCGCGGTGACCGTCGAGAGCGGAGCAAAACGTCAGCCATCTCAGCACCCTGGAACCCCCCGGGTGGCACAGGGCTGGATGGGGCTTTCGTATAGCAGGGACGGTGCTGCCTCTCGCTTCGCTCGCTGTCCGCCGCTCGCCGCTCGCTCGTGCAGCCAAAAATGGCCAGTTTTGGCCCGTTTTTGGGCCGTTTTGGCCAGTTTTTGGCCTGTTCTTGCATTGCGCGGTGACCGTCGAGAGCGGAGCAAAACGTCAGCCATCTCAGCACCCTGGAACCCCCCGGGTGGCACAGGGCTGGATGGGGCTTTCGTATAGCAGGGACGGTGCTGCCTCTCGCTTCGCTCGCTGTCCGCCGCTCGCCGCTCGCTCGCGCAGCCAAAAATGGCCAGTTTTGGCCCGTTTTTGGGCCGTTTTGGCCAGTTTTTGGCCTGTTCTTGCATTGCGCGGTGACCGTCGAGAGCGGAGCAAAACGTCAGCCATCTCAGCACCCTGGAACCCCCCGGGTGGCACAGGGCTGGATGGGGCTTTCGTATAGCAGGGACGGTGCTGCCTCTCGCTTCGCTCGCTGTCCGCCGCTCGCCGCTCGCTCGTGCAGCCAAAAATGGCCAGTTTTGGCCCGTTTTTGGGCCGTTTTGGCCAGTTTTTGGCCTGTTCTTGCATTGCGCGGTGACCGTCGAGAGCGGAGCAAAACGTCAGCCATCTCAGCACCCTGGAACCCCCCGGGTGGCACAGGGCTGGATGGGGCTTTCGTATAGCAGGGACGGTGCTGCCTCTCGCTTCGCTCGCTGTCCGCCGCTCGCCGCTCGCTCGTGCAGCCAAAAATGGCCAGTTTTGGCCCGTTTTTGGGCCGTTTTGGCCAGTTTTTGGCCTGTTCTTGCATTGCGCGGTGACCGTCGAGAGCGGAGCAAAACGTCAGCCATCTCAGCACCCTGGAACCCCCCGGGTGGCACAGGGCTGGATGGGGCTTTCGTATAGCAGGGACGGTGCTGCCTCTCGCTTCGCTCGCTGTCCGCCGCTCGCCGCTCGCTCGTGCAGCCAAAAATGGCCAGTTTTGGCCCGTTTTTGGGCCGTTTTGGCCAGTTTTTGGCCTGTTCTTGCATTGCGCGGTGACCGTCGAGAGCGGAGCAAAACGTCAGCCATCTCAGCACCCTGGAACCCCCCGGGTGGCACAGGGCTGGATGGGGCTTTCGTATAGCAGGGACGGTGCTGCCTCTCGCTTCGCTCGCTGTCCGCCGCTCGCCGCTCGCTCGCGCAGCCAAAAATGGCCAGTTTTGGCCCGTTTTTGGGCCGTTTTGGCCAGTTTTTGGCCTGTTCTTGCATTGCGCGGTGACCGTCGAGAGCGGAGCAAAACGTCAGCCATCTCAGCACCCTGGAACCCCCCGGGTGGCACAGGGCTGGATGGGGCTTTCGTATAGCAGGGACGGTGCTGCCTCTCGCTTCGCTCGCTGTCCGCCGCTCGCCGCTCGCTCGTGCAGCCAAAAATGGCCAGTTTTGGCCCGTTTTTGGGC
>NW_027020407.1:30000-35000 GCF_036884655.1 Musa acuminata AAA Group
TTTGGTCTGTTCTGGCGTGGCGCGGTGACCGTCGTGAGCGGAGCAAAACGTCAGCCATCTCAGCACCTTGGAACCCCCCGGGTGGCACAGGGCTGGATGGGGCTTTCGTATAGCAGGGACGGTGCTGCCTCACGCTTCGCTCGCTGTTCGCCGCTCGCCGCTCGCTCGCGCAACCTAAAATGGCCAGTTTTGGCCCGTTTTTGGGCTGTTTTGGCCTGTTTTTGGTCCGTTCTTGCGTGGCACGGCGACCGTCGTGAGCGGAGCAAAACGTCAGCCATCTCAGCACCCTGGAACCCCCCGGGTGGCACAGGGCTGGATGGGGCTTTCGTATAGCAGGGACGGTGCTGCCTCTCGCTTCGCTCGCTGTTCGCCGCTCACCGCTCGCTCGCTCAGCCAAAAATGGCCAGTTTTGGCCCGTTTTTGGGCTGTTTTGGCCTGTTTTTGGTCCGTTCTTGCATGGCGCGGTGACCGTCGTGAGCGGAGCAAAACGTCAGCCATCTCAGCACCCTGGAACCCCCCGGGTGGCACAGGGCTGGATGGGGCTTTCGTATAGCAGGGACGGTGCTGCCTCACGCTTCGCTCGCTGTTCGCCGCTCGCCGCTCGCTCGCGCAGCCAAAAATGACCAGTTTTGGCCCGTTTTTGGGCTGTTTTGGCCTGTTTATGGTCCGTTCTTGCGTGGTGCGGTGACCGTCGTGAGCGGAGCAAAACGTCAGCCATCTCAGCACCCTGGAACCCCCCGGGTGGCACAGGGCTGGATGGGGCTTTCGTATATAGCAGGGACGGTGCTGCCTCTCGCTTCGCTCGCTGTCCGCCGCTCGCCGCTCGCTCGCGCAGCCAAAAATGGCCAGTTTTGGCCCGTTTTTGGGCCGTTTTGGCCAGTTTTTGGCCTGTTCTTGCATTGCGCGGTGACCGTCGAGAGCGGAGCAAAACGTCAGCCATCTCAGCACCCTGGAACCCCCCGGGTGGCACAGGGCTGGATGGGGCTTTCGTATAGCAGGGACGGTGCTGCCTCTCGCTTCGCTCGCTGTCCGCCGCTCGCCGCTCGCTCGTGCAGCCAAAAATGGCCAGTTTTGGCCCGTTTTTGGGCCGTTTTGGCCAGTTTTTGGCCTGTTCTTGCATTGCGCGGTGACCGTCGAGAGCGGAGCAAAACGTCAGCCATCTCAGCACCCTGGAACCCCCCGGGTGGCACAGGGCTGGATGGGGCTTTCGTATAGCAGGGACGGTGCTGCCTCTCGCTTCGCTCGCTGTCCGCCGCTCGCCGCTCGCTCGTGCAGCCAAAAATGGCCAGTTTTGGCCCGTTTTTGGGCCGTTTTGGCCAGTTTTTGGCCTGTTCTTGCATTGCGCGGTGACCGTCGAGAGCGGAGCAAAACGTCAGCCATCTCAGCACCCTGGAACCCCCCGGGTGGCACAGGGCTGGATGGGGCTTTCGTATAGCAGGGACGGTGCTGCCTCTCGCTTCGCTCGCTGTCCGCCGCTCGCCGCTCGCTCGTGCAGCCAAAAATGGCCAGTTTTGGCCCGTTTTTGGGCCGTTTTGGCCAGTTTTTGGCCTGTTCTTGCATTGCGCGGTGACCGTCGAGAGCGGAGCAAAACGTCAGCCATCTCAGCACCCTGGAACCCCCCGGGTGGCACAGGGCTGGATGGGGCTTTCGTATAGCAGGGACGGTGCTGCCTCTCGCTTCGCTCGCTGTCCGCCGCTCGCCGCTCGCTCGTGCAGCCAAAAATGGCCAGTTTTGGCCCGTTTTTGGGCCGTTTTGGCCAGTTTTTGGCCTGTTCTTGCATTGCGCGGTGACCGTCGAGAGCGGAGCAAAACGTCAGCCATCTCAGCACCCTGGAACCCCCCGGGTGGCACAGGGCTGGATGGGGCTTTCGTATAGCAGGGACGGTGCTGCCTCTCGCTTCGCTCGCTGTCCGCCGCTCGCCGCTCGCTCGTGCAGCCAAAAATGGCCAGTTTTGGCCCGTTTTTGGGCCGTTTTGGCCAGTTTTTGGCCTGTTCTTGCATTGCGCGGTGACCGTCGAGAGCGGAGCAAAACGTCAGCCATCTCAGCACCCTGGAACCCCCCGGGTGGCACAGGGCTGGATGGGGCTTTCGTATAGCAGGGACGGTGCTGCCTCTCGCTTCGCTCGCTGTCCGCCGCTCGCCGCTCGCTCGTGCAGCCAAAAATGGCCAGTTTTGGCCCGTTTTTGGGCCGTTTTGGCCAGTTTTTGGCCTGTTCTTGCATTGCGCGGTGACCGTCGAGAGCGGAGCAAAACGTCAGCCATCTCAGCACCCTGGAACCCCCCGGGTGGCACAGGGCTGGATGGGGCTTTCGTATAGCAGGGACGGTGCTGCCTCTCGCTTCGCTCGCTGTCCGCCGCTCGCCGCTCGCTCGTGCAGCCAAAAATGGCCAGTTTTGGCCCGTTTTTGGGCCGTTTTGGCCAGTTTTTGGCCTGTTCTTGCATTGCGCGGTGACCGTCGAGAGCGGAGCAAAACGTCAGCCATCTCAGCACCCTGGAACCCCCCGGGTGGCACAGGGCTGGATGGGGCTTTCGTATAGCAGGGACGGTGCTGCCTCTCGCTTCGCTCGCTGTCCGCCGCTCGCCGCTCGCTCGTGCAGCCAAAAATGGCCAGTTTTGGCCCGTTTTTGGGCCGTTTTGGCCAGTTTTTGGCCTGTTCTTGCATTGCGCGGTGACCGTCGAGAGCGGAGCAAAACGTCAGCCATCTCAGCACCCTGGAACCCCCCGGGTGGCACAGGGCTGGATGGGGCTTTCGTATAGCAGGGACGGTGCTGCCTCTCGCTTCGCTCGCTGTCCGCCGCTCGCCGCTCGCTCGCGCAGCCAAAAATGGCCAGTTTTGGCCCGTTTTTGGGCCGTTTTGGCCAGTTTTTGGCCTGTTCTTGCATTGCGCGGTGACCGTCGAGAGCGGAGCAAAACGTCAGCCATCTCAGCACCCTGGAACCCCCCGGGTGGCACAGGGCTGGATGGGGCTTTCGTATAGCAGGGACGGTGCTGCCTCTCGCTTCGCTCGCTGTCCGCCGCTCGCCGCTCGCTCGTGCAGCCAAAAATGGCCAGTTTTGGCCCGTTTTTGGGCCGTTTTGGCCAGTTTTTGGCCTGTTCTTGCATTGCGCGGTGACCGTCGAGAGCGGAGCAAAACGTCAGCCATCTCAGCACCCTGGAACCCCCCGGGTGGCACAGGGCTGGATGGGGCTTTCGTATAGCAGGGACGGTGCTGCCTCTCGCTTCGCTCGCTGTCCGCCGCTCGCCGCTCGCTCGTGCAGCCAAAAATGGCCAGTTTTGGCCCGTTTTTGGGCCGTTTTGGCCAGTTTTTGGCCTGTTCTTGCATTGCGCGGTGACCGTCGAGAGCGGAGCAAAACGTCAGCCATCTCAGCACCCTGGAACCCCCCGGGTGGCACAGGGCTGGATGGGGCTTTCGTATAGCAGGGACGGTGCTGCCTCTCGCTTCGCTCGCTGTCCGCCGCTCGCCGCTCGCTCGTGCAGCCAAAAATGGCCAGTTTTGGCCCGTTTTTGGGCCGTTTTGGCCAGTTTTTGGCCTGTTCTTGCATTGCGCGGTGACCGTCGAGAGCGGAGCAAAACGTCAGCCATCTCAGCACCCTGGAACCCCCCGGGTGGCACAGGGCTGGATGGGGCTTTCGTATAGCAGGGACGGTGCTGCCTCTCGCTTCGCTCGCTGTCCGCCGCTCGCCGCTCGCTCGCGCAGCCAAAAATGGCCAGTTTTGGCCCGTTTTTGGGCCGTTTTGGCCAGTTTTTGGCCTGTTCTTGCATTGCGCGGTGACCGTCGAGAGCGGAGCAAAACGTCAGCCATCTCAGCACCCTGGAACCCCCCGGGTGGCACAGGGCTGGATGGGGCTTTCGTATAGCAGGGACGGTGCTGCCTCTCGCTTCGCTCGCTGTCCGCCGCTCGCCGCTCGCTCGTGCAGCCAAAAATGGCCAGTTTTGGCCCGTTTTTGGGCCGTTTTGGCCAGTTTTTGGCCTGTTCTTGCATTGCGCGGTGACCGTCGAGAGCGGAGCAAAACGTCAGCCATCTCAGCACCCTGGAACCCCCCGGGTGGCACAGGGCTGGATGGGGCTTTCGTATAGCAGGGACGGTGCTGCCTCTCGCTTCGCTCGCTGTCCGCCGCTCGCCGCTCGCTCGTGCAGCCAAAAATGGCCAGTTTTGGCCCGTTTTTGGGCCGTTTTGGCCAGTTTTTGGCCTGTTCTTGCATTGCGCGGTGACCGTCGAGAGCGGAGCAAAACGTCAGCCATCTCAGCACCCTGGAACCCCCCGGGTGGCACAGGGCTGGATGGGGCTTTCGTATAGCAGGGACGGTGCTGCCTCTCGCTTCGCTCGCTGTCCGCCGCTCGCCGCTCGCTCGTGCAGCCAAAAATGGCCAGTTTTGGCCCGTTTTTGGGCCGTTTTGGCCAGTTTTTGGCCTGTTCTTGCATTGCGCGGTGACCGTCGAGAGCGGAGCAAAACGTCAGCCATCTCAGCACCCTGGAACCCCCCGGGTGGCACAGGGCTGGATGGGGCTTTCGTATAGCAGGGACGGTGCTGCCTCTCGCTTCGCTCGCTGTCCGCCGCTCGCCGCTCGCTCGCGCAGCCAAAAATGGCCAGTTTTGGCCCGTTTTTGGGCCGTTTTGGCCAGTTTTTGGCCTGTTCTTGCATTGCGCGGTGACCGTCGAGAGCGGAGCAAAACGTCAGCCATCTCAGCACCCTGGAACCCCCCGGGTGGCACAGGGCTGGATGGGGCTTTCGTATAGCAGGGACGGTGCTGCCTCTCGCTTCGCTCGCTGTCCGCCGCTCGCCGCTCGCGCAGCCAAAAATGGCCAGTTTTGGCCCGTTTTTGGGCCGTTTTGGCCAGTTTTTGGCCTGTTCTTGCATTGCGCGGTGACCGTCGAGAGCGGAGCAAAACGTCAGCCATCTCAGCACCCTGGAACCCCCCGGGTGGCACAGGGCTGGATGGGGCTTTCGTATAGCAGGGACGGTGCTGCCTCTCGCTTCGCTCGCTGTTCGCCGCTCGCCGCT
>NW_027020408.1:0-2500 GCF_036884655.1 Musa acuminata AAA Group
ATGGGGCCTTCAGATAACAACACAGGGCGAGATGGGGCATTCAGATAACAACACAGGGCAGGTGCTGCCCTGCCCCCACACTTCGCTCGCTGGCTCTCCGCCGCTCGACCAAAGATGGCCAAGTTTTGCCCCGTTTTTGCCCCTTTTGCCCCGTTTTTGCCTCCTTTTGGGCTGTTCTTTGCTAGATTGGGCTTTCGTATAGCATGGACGGTGCTGCTTCTCGCTTCGCTCGCTGTTCGCCGCTCGCCGCTCGCTCGCGCAGCCAAAAATGGCCAGTTTTGGCCCGTTTTTGGGCTGTTTTGGCCTGTTTTTGGTCTGTTCTGGCGTGGCGCGGTGACCGTCGTGAGCGGAGCAAAACGTCAGCCATCTCAGCACCTTGGAACCCCCCGGGTGGCACAGGGCTGGATGGGGCTTTCGTATAGCAGGGACGGTGCTGCCTCACGCTTCGCTCGCTGTTCGCCGCTCGCCGCTCGCTCGCGCAACCTAAAATGGCCAGTTTTGGCCCGTTTTTGGGCTGTTTTGGCCTGTTTTTGGTCCGTTCTTGCGTGGCACGGCGACCGTCGTGAGCGGAGCAAAACGTCAGCCATCTCAGCACCCTGGAACCCCCCGGGTGGCACAGGGCTGGATGGGGCTTTCGTATAGCAGGGACGGTGCTGCCTCTCGCTTCGCTCGCTGTTCGCCGCTCACCGCTCGCTCGCTCAGCCAAAAATGGCCAGTTTTGGCCCGTTTTTGGGCTGTTTTGGCCTGTTTTTGGTCCGTTCTTGCATGGCGCGGTGACCGTCGTGAGCGGAGCAAAACGTCAGCCATCTCAGCACCCTGGAACCCCCCGGGTGGCACAGGGCTGGATGGGGCTTTCGTATAGCAGGGACGGTGCTGCCTCACGCTTCGCTCGCTGTTCGCCGCTCGCCGCTCGCTCGCGCAGCCAAAAATGACCAGTTTTGGCCCGTTTTTGGGCTGTTTTGGCCTGTTTATGGTCCGTTCTTGCGTGGTGCGGTGACCGTCGTGAGCGGAGCAAAACGTCAGCCATCTCAGCACCCTGGAACCCCCCGGGTGGCACAGGGCTGGATGGGGCTTTCGTATATAGCAGGGACGGTGCTGCCTCTCGCTTCGCTCGCTGTCCGCCGCTCGCCGCTCGCTCGCGCAGCCAAAAATGGCCAGTTTTGGCCCGTTTTTGGGCCGTTTTGGCCAGTTTTTGGCCTGTTCTTGCATTGCGCGGTGACCGTCGAGAGCGGAGCAAAACGTCAGCCATCTCAGCACCCTGGAACCCCCCGGGTGGCACAGGGCTGGATGGGGCTTTCGTATAGCAGGGACGGTGCTGCCTCTCGCTTCGCTCGCTGTCCGCCGCTCGCCGCTCGCTCGTGCAGCCAAAAATGGCCAGTTTTGGCCCGTTTTTGGGCCGTTTTGGCCAGTTTTTGGCCTGTTCTTGCATTGCGCGGTGACCGTCGAGAGCGGAGCAAAACGTCAGCCATCTCAGCACCCTGGAACCCCCCGGGTGGCACAGGGCTGGATGGGGCTTTCGTATAGCAGGGACGGTGCTGCCTCTCGCTTCGCTCGCTGTCCGCCGCTCGCCGCTCGCTCGTGCAGCCAAAAATGGCCAGTTTTGGCCCGTTTTTGGGCCGTTTTGGCCAGTTTTTGGCCTGTTCTTGCATTGCGCGGTGACCGTCGAGAGCGGAGCAAAACGTCAGCCATCTCAGCACCCTGGAACCCCCCGGGTGGCACAGGGCTGGATGGGGCTTTCGTATAGCAGGGACGGTGCTGCCTCTCGCTTCGCTCGCTGTCCGCCGCTCGCCGCTCGCTCGTGCAGCCAAAAATGGCCAGTTTTGGCCCGTTTTTGGGCCGTTTTGGCCAGTTTTTGGCCTGTTCTTGCATTGCGCGGTGACCGTCGAGAGCGGAGCAAAACGTCAGCCATCTCAGCACCCTGGAACCCCCCGGGTGGCACAGGGCTGGATGGGGCTTTCGTATAGCAGGGACGGTGCTGCCTCTCGCTTCGCTCGCTGTCCGCCGCTCGCCGCTCGCTCGCGCAGCCAAAAATGGCCAGTTTTGGCCCGTTTTTGGGCCGTTTTGGCCAGTTTTTGGCCTGTTCTTGCATTGCGCGGTGACCGTCGAGAGCGGAGCAAAACGTCAGCCATCTCAGCACCCTGGAACCCCCCGGGTGGCACAGGGCTGGATGGGGCTTTCGTATAGCAGGGACGGTGCTGCCTCTCGCTTCGCTCGCTGTCCGCCGCTCGCCGCTCGCGCAGCCAAAAATGGCCAGTTTTGGCCCGTTTTTGGGCCGTTTTGGCCAGTTTTTGGCCTGTTCTTGCATTGCGCGGTGACCGTCGAGAGCGGAGCAAAACGTCAGCCATCTCAGCACCCTGGAACCCCCCGGGTGGCACAGGGCTGGATGGGGCTTTCGTATAGCAGGGACGGTGCTGCCTCTCGCTTCGCTCGCTGTTCGCCGCTCGCCGCTCGCTCGCGCAGCCAAAAATGGCCAGTTTTGGCCCGTTTTTGGGCTGTTTTG
>NW_027020408.1:25000-32500 GCF_036884655.1 Musa acuminata AAA Group
AAGCCCGCGCAATATCGGCATTCCGATGCCACTCCTTTGCGAAATGGTAGGCTGATGGACTACTCCCAGTATACCCAATAGCCATAGTGTGCGGAGTCGACGGTTGTTGTCCTGTGATAATTTCGAAGGGGCTCTTGTTGGATGCAGAGCTCCGCTGCAAGTTGTAGGAGAATTGGGCGATGTCCAACAGCTTCACCCAATCTCGTTGATTGGCACTCACATAGTGCCGGAGATACTGCTCTAAGAGCGAATTTATTCTTTCAGTCTGACCATCCGTCTGGGGGTGGAGGCTTGTAGAGAAGTATAACTTTGATCCCAACAATTTGAATAGCTCGGTCCAGAACCGTCCCAGAAACCGAGCGTCTCGATCACTAATGATATTGTGTGGGACTCCCCAATACTTCACTACACCCTTCATCATCAGTCTGGCCGCCTCTTCAGCTGAACAGTGTAGGGGAGCAGCAATGAAAGTTGCATACTTTGAAAACCGATCGACCACCACAAGTATCGATCCAAGTCCCCCTACAGGTGGCAAGCTTGATATGAAGTCTAAGGAAATGCTCTCCCAAGGCCTTTCTGGTACGGGCAACGGCTCCAAAAGTCCCACCGGCTTCCGCTGCTCCACCTTGTCTTGTTGGCAAGTAAGGCATGTTCGAACATACTCCTCCACATCAATCCCCATTTTTGGCCAGTAGAAGGCCCTCTCCACGAGAGCCAACGTTCTGTGAATGCCGGGGTGTCCAGCCCAAAGGGAATCGTGACACTCTTTCAAGAGTTCACGCCTTAGATTGTCCACTCGGGGAACATAAACCCTATTCCCTTTTGTGTAAACAAGTCCCTCCTGGACCCAAAATCGTCGTGCTTTGCCTTCTTTGATGAGCTGCATCAGGATAACTGCCTGGGGATCACTATACAGTCCATCTCTGATTCGGGAAAGGAAGGTTGAGTGTAACTGACTTGCTTGGCCTCTGCCCTCCAGTTGTGCAGCATTCACGCACTCCACCTTCCGACTCAGCGCATCGGCCACGACATTCGCCTTCCCGGGCTTATATTCCATTGCCATATCAAATTCAGCCAGGAAGTCCTGCCACCGTGCTTGCTTTGGGGAGAGCTTCTTCTGAGTTTGGAAATAACTCAAGGCGATGTTGTCTGTCCTCAGCACAAATCGCGACCCAAGGAGGTAGTGTCGCCAAACTCGTAGGCAATGGATCACCGCTGTCATCTCCTTCTCATGCACTGGATACCGCCTCTCGGTCTCGTTGAGTTTACGGCTCTCGTAGGCCACCGGATGACCTTCTTGCATGAGTACTCCACCAATAGCAAAGTCCGAAGCATCTGTATGGACTTCAAAGGGCTCTCCATAGTTTGGCAATTTGAGCACTGGTTCTTCCAGAACAGCAGCCTTCAGATCTTGGAATGCTATCTCACATTTGTCAGACCACTTCCAAGGCTGCTCCTTCTTCAGCAACTCCGTCAGTGGGGTTGCCCGCTTCGAATATCCAGCAATGAAGCGTCGGTAGTAGTTGACGAAACCAAGGAAGGATCTCAACTCTGGCACCTTCTTTGGAGTTCGCCATTCCGCAACTGCTTGCACCTTCGACTTGTCCATCCGGATGGAGCCATCACCGATTCGGTGCCCCAAGAACAGGATCTCAGTCTGAGCAAAGTAGCATTTCTCCCTTTTTACGAACAAAGTGTTCTCCCTGAGAACCTTGAAAATCGTCCGAAGGTGCTTGACGTGCTCCTCGAGCGTTTGGCTGTAAACGACGATGTCGTCCAAGTAGACGACCACGAACTTATCCAAATACTCCTTGAATAGCTGGTTCATGAGAGTACAGAATGTTGCCGGAGCGTTGGTTAAGCCGAAAGGCATCACCAAGAACTCAAATGCTCCATATCTGGTCACACATGTAGTCTTTGCTTCGTCGCCTTCAGCAATGCGCACCTGCCAATACCCCGACCGAAGGTCGAGTTTTGAGAAATACTTCGCCTTGCCCAATTGGTCGAACAAGTCCGCGATGAGCGGGATGGGATACTTGTTCTTCACTGTTACTTTGTTGAGGGCTCGGTAGTCGACGCATAATCGGAGGCTCCCATCTTGTTTCTTCTGAAAGAGAACTGGAGCTCCGAAAGGTGCTTTTGAGCTGCGGATGAGACCACCGCTTAGCAGTTCACCTAACTGCTTTCTGAGTTCTGCCAACTCTGGCGGGGCCATGCGATAGGGTGGTCTCGCTGGAGGCTTCACTCCTGGCTCCAGCTCAATACTGTGATCCACGCCTCTGCGTGGCGGAAGAGTCTTCGGCAACTCAGGTGGCATAACGTCTTTGAACTCCTTCAGGACGTTGGCCACCACAGCAGGTTCTTGAATGGCTTCTTCATTGAGTGGCTCTAGCTTCATAGCAGCCACGAATGTTAGTTCGCCCTTTCGCACCCCTTTCTTCAATTGTAATGCCGAAATATGTTGGGGCTCCTTGGTTCCTCTCCGAGAGACGGGCACCACACAGGGGTCATCGCCTCCCATCATACATAGGGAATTCAAGAATGGCATCGGCACCAACTTCGCCGCGTGCATAAACTCCATTCCAAGGATCACTTGGAAGTCGTCTAGTGGCACGGCCATCATGTTGGTGGTTCCGCTCCAAGTCCCGATTCTGATGGGAACTCCCTTCGCCAATCCGAAGATTCGCCTGGCCTCCGAGTTCACTGCTTTCATTCGGCTTGGGCTCTTCTCCAATGTCAACCCAAGTCGCTGTGCTTCACGATCGGCTATGAAGTTGTGGGTAGCGCCCGTGTCCACCATTGCACGGGTCGTTTGGCCATTCAGCTTGATGTCCACATACATCAGTTCACTACTTCCTGCTTTTTGTGCCTTCGTCTTCATGTTCTCCCCCACTTGACCCCGCATAGCGTTCAACAAACGCATTGCTCCCATTCGGGGTCCTTGCGACTCTTCATCGTCGCTGCTGGATTCAGAACTGCTTGAGCTAAGGGCAACGGTTTTGCCCTTGTCCGATCGGGGAGGGTGGATGGAAGCTGTCAACGCGTTGAGTGCCTGCTTCTGTGGGCACTCCCTTACCATGTGCGGTCCTCCGCACAAGAAGCATCCTCCAGGTTTTGAGGCCTTGCCTTTTGGGTTCGGCCCTTTGTGGGAGCTCTTCTTCTTCTGTTCGCCCCCGAGCTCCTTCCCTCGAGAATGTTTTTGAGGGCGATTGCTTGAAGATTGTTTCCTTCTCGCTGGGTCTTCAGAGGAAACGAAGTCGGTGAGCCTTTCTGCAGCTGCAATTGCCCCGACCACGTCGGTAACATTCCTTCGATTCAGCTCTTGCTGAGCCCATGGTTTCAGACCATCAAGGAAACTGAACAACTTGTCCTTCTCGGACATGTCCTGTATGTCCAGCATCAGTGCAGAAAACTGCTTTACATAGTCTCGGATGGTGGTACTTTGGCGGAGTTGTCTCAACTTCCTTCTTGCGACGAACTCTGTGTTCTCCGGTAGGAACTGAGTTCTCAACTCCCGCTTCAAGTCTTCCCATGTGTCGACTCGACACCGACCTTGTTGGATTTCCTCCCAACGAGTTCGCCACCAAAGTTTCGCATCTCCGTTCAGATACATTGTTGCTATTGAAACTTTGGTATCTTCAGAATCGGGTCTCGTAGCTCGGAAGTATTGTTCCATGTCGAACAGAAAGTTCTCGAGCTCCTTGGCATCTCTGGCCCCTCCGTATCCATGGGGCTCAGGTGCCCTCAAGTTTTGTGGCGGTGCAACGCGGGTGTTGCCTCCTCCCGCATTTAGCGTTCTTGTGAGCATAGCCACCTTCGCCGTGAGTTCCGCCACAACATCTTGTAAGTGCTGCACGGAGTCCTTGGTGTCATCGGACAGTCGGTCGACTAGGGCCTCGACCTTGTCGATCCTGGACTCCGCTTCCTCTTGCGAGCTCTCTACCCCAACAAGTCTTTGTTGGCCATGGTAGAGTTCCTCCATGCTCGCTTCAAGAACATCCAGGCGGGTTTCCGCCGTCGTGAGTCTCTCCTTATGACTCTTTTTCCCAGTTAGCGCACCAGATTGCGCTTCCTCCGCTCGCGGAGAGTTGCCAACTTCTCGCTCATCCTGTTCGCTGCCGCGATCCTCATGAGCGGCTCCAACAGCATGAGAGCGAGTGTGCACATGCAGCCCACCTGCGGCTGCTTGGGGCAAGGGTCCGGCCTGCCCCGTCTTGCTTGATTCGCCACGATGCTTTGCCATGGCGAAGTTGCGAAGTTCGTTCGCTGTTCGATCGAAGAGCTTGCCCGCTCTGATACCACAATGTCACGACCTTAGCTGGAAGTGCCTAAGGCGTGCGGCACCCTTGCGGCCAAAGACGCGAACTTAGCTTGCGTTGCCTAAGTCGCGAGTCACCCGTGCGGCAAAGACGCGAACTTAGCTTTGCCTTGCCTAAGTCGCGCTTCGCCCTTGCGATCTTGCTCCGCAAGGATCAGCCCACTTTGTAACCTCTCGCAGGTCCCGAAGGACCTGTAAAAGAGAAAGAGAGTTAGATCGAAAGAACGAGCAACGGACACGTCCCGAAGTCTCGCGAAAAGGAAAGCTTTACAAGCAATTCGTCGAACACCTTGTGTGCACAAGAGAAAAGAGGGAGAGGGGGAAAAACAAGGCTTTCAAGGATGAACGAACAGCTGCAAGCCCACAAACAGCCGCTCACCTGGTCCCGGACGCAACACCAAGTTCCCGTAAAGGTCACGTACGAACTTGCGAAAGAGTGTTCAACGCCCGGTATATAACCGAAGCCCCATCCAGCCATGTGCCACCCGGGGGGTTCCTGGGTGCTGAGATGGCTGACATTTTGGTGAGCGGAGGCAGCACTCCGCTCACCTCCCGCGGCACGCGAAAACGAAGCCGTTTTGGGCTGTTTTGGGGCTGTTTTGCTCGGTTCGGTGAGCGATCGCTTTGCAACGCTGCAGCTTGTTCGAACTTACATATTTACAAGCAAAATGACCCAAAACCATGGGAAAACATGCTGTTAAGCAGCTGTACATGCGGGTGTGAGCGACGAACGGTTCGTTGAACGAAGTTGTTGCGGGTGCGCGACGACCGTTCGTGACAGGGTGGCACAGGGCTGGATGGGGCTTTCGTATAGCAGGGACGGTGCTGCCTCTCGCTTCGCTCGCTGTCCGCCGCTCGCCGCTCGCTCGTGCAGCCAAAAATGGCCAGTTTTGGCCCGTTTTTGGGCCGTTTTGGCCAGTTTTTGGCCTGTTCTTGCATTGCGCGGTGACCGTCGAGAGCGGAGCAAAACGTCAGCCATCTCAGCACCCTGGAACCCCCCGGGTGGCACAGGGCTGGATGGGGCTTTCGTATAGCAGGGACGGTGCTGCCTCTCGCTTCGCTCGCTGTCCGCCGCTCGCCGCTCGCTCGTGCAGCCAAAAATGGCCAGTTTTGGCCCGTTTTTGGGCCGTTTTGGCCAGTTTTTGGCCTGTTCTTGCATTGCGCGGTGACCGTCGAGAGCGGAGCAAAACGTCAGCCATCTCAGCACCCTGGAACCCCCCGGGTGGCACAGGGCTGGATGGGGCTTTCGTATAGCAGGGACGGTGCTGCCTCTCGCTTCGCTCGCTGTCCGCCGCTCGCCGCTCGCTCGTGCAGCCAAAAATGGCCAGTTTTGGCCCGTTTTTGGGCCGTTTTGGCCAGTTTTTGGCCTGTTCTTGCATTGCGTGGTGACCGTCGAGAGCGGAGCAAAACGTCAGCCATCTCAGCACCCTGGAACCCCCCGGGTGGCACAGGGCTGGATGGGGCTTTCGTATAGCAGGGACGGTGCTGCCTCTCGCTTCGCTCGCTGTCCGCCGCTCGCCGCTCGCTCGTGCAGCCAAAAATGGCCAGTTTTGGCCCGTTTTTGGGCCGTTTTGGCCAGTTTTTGGCCTGTTCTTGCATTGCGCGGTGACCGTCGAGAGCGGAGCAAAACGTCAGCCATCTCAGCACCCTGGAACCCCCCGGGTGGCACAGGGCTGGATGGGGCTTTCGTATAGCAGGGACGGTGCTGCCTCTCGCTTCGCTCGCTGTCCGCCGCTCGCCGCTCGCTCGCGCAGCCAAAAATGGCCAGTTTTGGCCCGTTTTTGGGCCGTTTTGGCCAGTTTTTGGCCTGTTCTTGCATTGCGCGGTGACCGTCGAGAGCGGAGCAAAACGTCAGCCATCTCAGCACCCTGGAACCCCCCGGGTGGCACAGGGCTGGATGGGGCTTTCGTATAGCAGGGACGGTGCTGCCTCTCGCTTCGCTCGCTGTCCGCCGCTCGCCGCTCGCGCAGCCAAAAATGGCCAGTTTTGGCCCGTTTTTGGGCCGTTTTGGCCAGTTTTTGGCCTGTTCTTGCATTGCGCGGTGACCGTCGAGAGCGGAGCAAAACGTCAGCCATCTCAGCACCCTGGAACCCCCCGGGTGGCACAGGGCTGGATGGGGCTTTCGTATAGCAGGGACGGTGCTGCCTCTCGCTTCGCTCGCTGTTCGCCGCTCGCCGCTCGCTCGCGCAGCCAAAAATGGCCAGTTTTGGCCCGTTTTTGGGCTGTTTTGGCCAGTTTTTGGCCTGTTCTTGCGTGGTGCGGTGACCGTCGTGAGCGGAGCAAAACGTCAGCCATCTCAGCACCCTGGAACCCCCCGGGTGGCACAGGGCTGGATGGGGCTTTCGTATAGCAGGGACGGTGCTGCCTCTCGCTTCGCTCGCTGTTCGCCGCTCGCCGCTCGCTCGCGCAGCCAAAAATGGCCAGTTTTGGCCCGTTTTTGGGCTGTTTTGGCCTGTTTTTGGGCTGTTCTTGTGTGGCGCGGTGACCGTCGTGAGCGGAGCAAAATGTCAGCCATCTCAGCACCCTGGAACCCCCCGGGTGGCACAGGGCTGGATGGGGCTTTCGTATAGCAGGGACGGTGCTGCCTCGCGCTTCGCTCGCTGTTCGCCGCTCTCCGCTCGCTCGCGCAGCAAAAAATGGCCAGTTTTGGCCCGTTTTTGGGCTGTTTTGGCCAGTTTTTGGCCTGTTCTTGCGTGCCGCGGCGACCGTCGTGAGCGGAGCAAAACGTCAGCCATCTCAGCACCCTGGAACCCCCCGGGTGGCACAGGGCTGGATGGGGCTTTCGTATAGCAGGGACGGTGCTGCCTCTCGCTTCGCTCGCTGTCCGCCGCTCGCTGCTCGCTCGCGCAGCCAAAAATGGCCAGTTTTGGCCCGTTTTTGGGCTGTTTTGGCCTGTTTTTGGGCTGTTCTTGTGTGCCGCGGCGACCGTCGTGAGCGGAGCAAAATGTCAGCCATCTCAGCACCCTGGAACCCCCCGGGTGGCACAGGGCTGGATGGGGCTTTCGTATAGCAGGGACGGTGCTGCCTCTCGCTTCGCTCGCTGTCCGCCGCTCGCCGCTCGCTCGCGCAGCCAAAAATGGCCAGTTTTGGCCCGTTTTTGGGCCGTTTTGGCCAGTTTTTGGCCTGTTCTTGCGTTGCGCGGTGACCGTCGAGAGCGGAGCAAAACGTCAGCCATCTCAGCA
>NW_027020408.1:52500-55000 GCF_036884655.1 Musa acuminata AAA Group
CTGGATGGGGCTTTCGTATATAGCAGGGACGGTGCTGCCTCTCGCTTCGCTCGCTGTCCGCCGCTCGGCCGCTCGCTCGCGCAGCCAAAAATGGCCAGTTTTGGCCCGTTTTTGGCCGTTTTGGCCAGTTTTTGGCCTGTTCTT
Source organism: Musa acuminata AAA Group (assembly GCF_036884655.1). Taxonomy (NCBI): domain Eukaryota; kingdom Viridiplantae; phylum Streptophyta; class Magnoliopsida; order Zingiberales; family Musaceae; genus Musa; species Musa acuminata. The sequence continues at coordinate 52,645 of NW_027020408.1, forward strand.
GCATTGCGCGGTGACCGTCGAGAGCGGAGCAAAACGTCAGCCATCTCAGCACCCTGGAACCCCCCGGGTGGCACAGGGCTGGATGGGGCTTTCGTATAGCAGGGACGGTGCTGCCTCTCGCTTCGCTCGCTGTCCGCCGCTCGCCGCTCGCTCGTGCAGCCAAAAATGGCCAGTTTTGGCCCGTTTTTGGGCCGTTTTGGCCAGTTTTTGGCCTGTTCTTGCATTGCGCGGTGACCGTCGATGAGCGGAGCAAAACGTCAGCCATCTCAGCACCCTGGAACCCCCCGGGTGGCACAGGGCTGGATGGGGCTTTCGTATAGCAGGGACGGTGCTGCCTCTCGCTTTCGCTCGCTGTCCGCCGCTCGCCGCTCGCTCGTGCAGCCAAAAATGGCCAGTTTTGGCCCGTTTTTGGGCCGTTTTGGCCAGTTTTTGGCCTGTTCTTGCATTGCGCGGTGACCGTCGAGAGCGGAGCAAAACGTCAGCCATCTCAGCACCCTGGAACCCCCCGGGTGGCACAGGGCTGGATGGGGCTTTCGTATAGCAGGGACGGTGCTGCCTCTCGCTTCGCTCGCTGTCCGCCGCTCGCCGCTCGCTCGTGCAGCCAAAAATGGCCAGTTTTGGCCCGTTTTTGGGCCGTTTTGGCCAGTTTTTGGCCTGTTCTTGCATTGCGCGGTGACCGTCGAGAGCGGAGCAAAACGTCAGCCATCTCAGCACCCTGGAACCCCCGGGTGGCACAGGGCTGGATGGGGCTTTCGTATAGCAGGACGGTGCTGCCTCTCGCTATCGCTCGCTGTCCGCCGCTCGCCGCTCGCTCGTGCAGCCAAAAATGGCCAGTTTTGGCCCGTTTTTGGGCCGTTTTGGCCAGTTTTTTGGCCTGTTCTTGCATTGCGCGGTGACCGTCGAGAGCGGAGCAAAAACGTCAGCCATCTCAGCACCCTGGAACCCCCCGGGTGGCACAGGGCTGGATGGGGCTTTCGTATAGCAGGGACGGTGCTGCCTCTCGCTTCGCTCGCTGTCCGCCGCTCGCCGCTCGCTCGCGCAGCCAAAAATGGCCAGTTTTTGGCCCGTTTTTGGGCCGTTTTGGCCAGTTTTTGGCCTGTTCTTGCATTGCGCGGTGACCGTCGAGAGCGGAGCAAAACGTCAGCCATCTCAGCACCTGGAACCCCCCCGGGTGGCACAGGGCTGGATGGGGCTTTCGTATAGCAGGGACGGTGCTGCTCCGCTTCGCTCGCTGTCCGCCGCTCGCCGCTCGCGCAGACCAAAAATGGCCAGTTTTGGCCCGTTTTTGGGCCGTTTTGGCCAGTTTTTGGCCTGTTCTTGCATTTGCGCGGTGACCGTCGAGAGCGGAGCAAAACGTCAGCCATCTCAGCACCCTGGAACCCCCCGGGTGGCACAGGGCTGGATGGGGCTTTCGTAAGCAGGGACGGTGCTGCCTCTCGCTTCGCTCGCTGTTCGCCGCTCGCCGCTCGCTCGCAGCAGCCAAAAATGGCCAGTTTTGGCCCGTTTTTGGGCTGTTTTGGCCAGTTTTTGGCCTGTTCTTGCGTGGTGCGGTGACCGTCGTGAGCGAGCAAAACGTCAGCCATCTCAGCACCCTGGAACCCCCCGGGTGGCACAGGGCTGGATGGGGCTTTCGTATAGCAGGGACGGTGCTGCCTCTCGCTTCGCTCGCTGTTCGCCGCTCGCCGCTCGCTCGCGCAGCCAAAAATGGCCAGTTTTGGCCCGTTTTTGGGCTGTTTTGGCCTGTTTTTGGGCTGTTCTTGTGTGGCGCGGTGACCGTCGTGAGCGAGCAAAATGTCAGCCATCTCAGCACCCTGGAACCCCCCCGGGTGGCACAGGGGCTGGATGGGGCTTTCGTATAGCAGGGACGGTGCTGCCTCGCGCTTCGCTCGCTGTTCGCCGCTCTCCGCTCGCTCGCGCAGCAAAAAATGGCCAGTTTTGGCCCGTTTTTTGGGCTGTTTTGGCCAGTTTTTGGCCTGTTCTTGCGTGCCGCGGCGACCGTCGTGAGCGGAGCAAAACGTCAGCCATCTCAGCACCCTGGAACCCCCCGGGTGGCACAGGGCTGGATGGGGCTTTCGTATAGCAGGGACGGTGCTGCCTCTCGCTTCGCTCGCTGTCCGCCGCTCGCTGCTCGCTCGCGCTGAGCCAAAATGGCCAGTTTTGGCCCGTTTTTGGGCTGTTTTGGCCTGTTTTGGGCTGTTCTTGTGTGCCGCGGCGACCGTCGTGAGCGGAGCAAAATGTCAGCCATCTCAGCACCCTGGAACCCCCCGGGTGGCACAGGGCTGGATGGGGCTTTCGTATAGCAGGGACGGTGCTGCCTCTCGCTTCGCTCGCTGTCCGCCGCTCGCCGCTCGCTCGC
>NW_027020408.1:75000-77500 GCF_036884655.1 Musa acuminata AAA Group
TTTTTGGGCTGTTTTGGCCTGTTTATGGTCCGTTCTTGCGTGGTGCGGTGACCGTCGTGAGCGGAGCAAAACGTCAGCCATCTTAGCACCCTGGAACCCCCCGGGTGGCACAGGGCTGGATGGGGCTTTCGTATATAGCAGGGACGGTGCTGCCTCTCGCTTCGCTCGCTGTCCGCCGCTCGCCGCTCGCTCGCGCAGCCAAAAATGGCCAGTTTTGGCCCGTTTTTGGGCCGTTTTGGCCAGTTTTTGGCCTGTTCTTGCATTGCGCGGTGACCGTCGAGAGCGGAGCAAAACGTCAGCCATCTCAGCACCCTGGAACCCCCCGGGTGGCACAGGGCTGGATGGGGCTTTCGTATAGCAGGGACGGTGCTGCCTCTCGCTTCGCTCGCTGTCCGCCGCTCGCCGCTCGCTCGTGCAGCCAAAAATGGCCAGTTTTGGCCCGTTTTTGGGCCGTTTTGGCCAGTTTTTGGCCTGTTCTTGCATTGCGCGGTGACCGTCGAGAGCGGAGCAAAACGTCAGCCATCTCAGCACCCTGGAACCCCCCGGGTGGCACAGGGCTGGATGGGGCTTTCGTATAGCAGGGACGGTGCTGCCTCTCGCTTCGCTCGCTGTCCGCCGCTCGCCGCTCGCTCGTGCAGCCAAAAATGGCCAGTTTTGGCCCGTTTTTGGGCCGTTTTGGCCAGTTTTTGGCCTGTTCTTGCATTGCGCGGTGACCGTCGAGAGCGGAGCAAAACGTCAGCCATCTCAGCACCCTGGAACCCCCCGGGTGGCACAGGGCTGGATGGGGCTTTCGTATAGCAGGGACGGTGCTGCCTCTCGCTTCGCTCGCTGTCCGCCGCTCGCCGCTCGCTCGTGCAGCCAAAAATGGCCAGTTTTGGCCCGTTTTTGGGCCGTTTTGGCCAGTTTTTGGCCTGTTCTTGCATTGCGCGGTGACCGTCGAGAGCGGAGCAAAACGTCAGCCATCTCAGCACCCTGGAACCCCCCGGGTGGCACAGGGCTGGATGGGGCTTTCGTATAGCAGGGACGGTGCTGCCTCTCGCTTCGCTCGCTGTCCGCCGCTCGCCGCTCGCTCGTGCAGCCAAAAATGGCCAGTTTTGGCCCGTTTTTGGGCCGTTTTGGCCAGTTTTTGGCCTGTTCTTGCATTGCGCGGTGACCGTCGAGAGCGGAGCAAAACGTCAGCCATCTCAGCACCCTGGAACCCCCCGGGTGGCACAGGGCTGGATGGGGTTTTCGTATAGCAGGGACGGTGCTGCCTCTCGCTTTGCTCGCTGTCCGCCGCTCGCCGCTCGCTCGCGCAGCCAAAAATGGCCAGTTTTGGCCCGTTTTTGGGCCGTTTTGGCCAGTTTTTGGCCTGTTCTTGCATTGCGCGGTGACCGTCGAGAGCGGAGCAAAACGTCAGCCATCTCAGCACCCTGGAACCCCCCGGGTGGCACAGGGCTGGATGGGGCTTTCGTATAGCAGGGACGGTGCTGCCTCTCGCTTCGCTCGCTGTCCGCCGCTCGCCGCTCGCGCAGCCAAAAATGGCCAGTTTTGGCCCGTTTTTGGGCCGTTTTGGCCAGTTTTTGGCCTGTTCTTGCATTGCGCGGTGACCGTCGAGAGCGGAGCAAAACGTCAGCCATCTCAGCACCCTGGAACCCCCCGGGTGGCACAGGGCTGGATGGGGCTTTCGTATAGCAGGGACGGTGCTGCCTCTCGCTTCGCTCGCTGTTCGCCGCTCGCCGCTCGCTCGCGCAGCCAAAAATGGCCAGTTTTGGCCCGTTTTTGGGCTGTTTTGGCCAGTTTTTGGCCTGTTCTTGCGTGGTGCGGTGACCGTCGTGAGCGGAGCAAAACGTCAGCCATCTCAGCACCCTGGAACCCCCCGGGTGGCACAGGGCTGGATGGGGCTTTCGTATAGCAGGGACGGTGCTGCCTCTCGCTTCGCTCGCTGTTCGCCGCTCGCCGCTCGCTCGCGCAGCCAAAAATGGCCAGTTTTGGCCCGTTTTTGGGCTGTTTTGGCCTGTTTTTGGGCTGTTCTTGTGTGGCGCGGTGACCGTCGTGAGCGGAGCAAAATGTCAGCCATCTCAGCACCCTGGAACCCCCCGGGTGGCACAGGGCTGGATGGGGCTTTCGTATAGCAGGGACGGTGCTGCCTCGCGCTTCGCTCGCTGTTCGCCGCTCTCCGCTCGCTCGCGCAGCAAAAAATGGCCAGTTTTGGCCCGTTTTTGGGCTGTTTTGGCCAGTTTTTGGCCTGTTCTTGCGTGCCGCGGCGACCGTCGTGAGCGGAGCAAAACGTCAGCCATCTCAGCACCCTGGAACCCCCCGGGTGGCACAGGGCTGGATGGGGCTTTCGTATAGCAGGGACGGTGCTGCCTCTCGCTTCGCTCGCTGTCCGCCGCTCGCTGCTCGCTCGCGCAGCCAAAAATGGCCAGTTTTGGCCCGTTTTTGGGCTGTTTTGGCCTGTTTTTGGGCTGTTCTTGTGTGCCGCGGCGACCGTCGTGAGCGGAGCAAAATGTCAGCCATC
>NW_027020408.1:87500-95000 GCF_036884655.1 Musa acuminata AAA Group
AACCCGCCTGGATGTTCTGGAAGCGAGCATGGAGGAACTCTACCATGGCCAACAAAGACTTGTTGGGGTAGAGAGCTCGCAAGAGGAAGCGGAGTCCAGGATCGACAAGGTCGAGGCCCTAGTCGACCGACTGTCCGATGACACCAAGGACTCCGTGCAGCACTTACAAGATGTTGTGGCGGAACTCACGGCGAAGGTGGCTATGCTCACAAGAACGCTAAATGCGGGAGGAGGCAACACCCGCGTTGCACCGCCACAAAACTTGAGGGCACCTGAGCCCCATGGATACGGAGGGGCCAGAGATGCCAAGGAGCTCGAGAACTTTCTGTTTGACATGGAACAATACTTCCGAGCTACGAGACCCGATTCTGAAGATACCAAAGTTTCAATAGCAACAATGTATCTGAACGGAGATGCGAAACTTTGGTGGCGAACTCGTTGGGAGGAAATCCAACAAGGTCGGTGTCGAGTCGACACATGGGAAGACTTGAAGCGAGAGTTGAGAACTCAGTTCCTACCGGAGAACACAGAGTTCGTCGCAAGAAGGAAGTTGAGACAACTCCGCCAAAGTACCACCATCCGAGACTATGTAAAGCAGTTTTCTGCACTGATGCTGGACATACAGGACATGTCCGAGAAGGACAAGTTGTTCAGTTTCCTTGATGGTTTGAAACCATGGGCTCAGCAAGAGCTGAATCGAAGGAATGTTACCGACGTGGTCGGGGCAATTGCAGCTGCAGAAAGGCTCACCGACTTCGTTTCCTCTGAAGACCCAGCGAGAAGGAAACAATCTTCAAGCAATCGCCCTCAAAAACATTCTCGAGGGAAGGAGCTCGGGGGCGAACAGAAGAAGAAGAGCTCCCACAAAGGGCCGAACCCAAAAGGCAAGGCCTCGAAACCTGGAGGATGCTTCTTGTGCGGAGGACCGCACATGGTAAGGGAGTGCCCACAGAAGCAGGCACTCAATGCTTTGACAGCTTCTATCCACCCTCCCCGATCGGACAAGGGCAAAGCTGTTGCCCTTAGCTCAAGCAGTTCTGAATCCAGCAGCGACGATGAAGAGTCGCAAGGACCCCGAATGGGAGCAATGCGTTTGTTGAACGCTATGCGGGGTCAAGTGGGGGAGAACATGAAGACGAAGGCACAAAAAGCAGGAAGTAGTGAACTGATGTATGTGGACATCAAGCTGAATGGCCAAACGACCCGTGCAATGGTGGACACGGGCGCTACCCACAACTTCATAGCCGATCGTGAAGCACAGCGACTTGGGTTGACATTGGAGAAGAGCCCAAGCCGAATGAAAGCAGTGAACTCGGAGGCCAGGCGAATCTCCGGATTGGCGAAGGGAGTTCCCATCAGAATCGGGACTTGGAGCGGAACCACCAACATGATGGCCATGCCACTAGACGACTTCCAAGTGATTCTTGGAATGGAGTTTATGCACGCGGCGAAGTTGGTGCCGATGCCATTCTTGAATTCCCTATGTATGATGGGAGGCGATGACCCCTGTGTGGTGCCCGTCTCTCGGAGAGGAACCAAGGAGCCCCAACATATTTCGGCATTACAATTGAAGAAAGGGGTGCGAAAGGGCGAACTAACATTCGTGGCTGCTATGAAGCTAGAGCCACTCAATGAAGAAGCCATTCAAGAACCTGCTGTGGTGGCCAACGTCCTGAAGGAGTTCAAAGACGTTATGCCACCTGAGTTGCCGAAGACTCTTCCGCCACGCAGAGGCGTGGATCACAGTATTGAGCTGGAGCCAGGAGTGAAGCCTCCAGCGAGACCACCCTATCGCATGGCCCCGCCAGAGTTGGCAGAACTTAGAAAGCAGTTAGGTGAACTGCTAAGCGGTGGTCTCATCCGCAGCTCAAAAGCACCTTTCGGAGCTCCAGTTCTCTTTCAGAAGAAACAAGATGGGAGTCTCCGATTATGCGTCGACTATCGAGCCCTCAACAAAGTAACGGTGAAGAACAAGTATCCCATCCCGCTCATCGCGGACTTGTTCGATCAACTGGGCAAGGCGAAGTATTTCTCAAAACTCGACCTCCGGTCGGGGTATTGGCAGGTGCGCATTGCTGAAGGCGACGAAGCAAAGACTACTTGTGTGACCAGATATGGAGCGTTTGAGTTCTTGGTGATGCCTTTCGGCTTAACCAACGCTCCGGCCACATTCTGTACTCTCATGAACCAGCTATTCAAGGAGTATTTGGATAAGTTCGTGGTCGTCTACTTGGACGATATCGTCGTCTACAGCCAAACGCTCGAGGAGCACGTCAAGCACCTTCGGACGATTTTCAAGGTTCTCAGGGAGAACACGTTGTTCGTAAAAAGGGAGAAATGCTACTTTGCTCAGACTGAGATCCTATTCTTGGGGCATCGAATCGGTGATGGCTCCATTCGGATGGATAAGTCGAAGGTGCAAGCAGTTGCGGAATGGCGAACTCCAAAGAAGGTGCCAGAGTTGAGATCCTTCCTTGGTTTCGTCAACTACTATCGACGCTTCATCGCGGGATATTCGAAGCGGGCAACCCCACTGACGGAGTTGCTGAAGAAGGAGCAGCCTTGGAAGTGGTCTGACAGATGTGAGATAGCATTCCAAGATCTGAAGGCTGCTGTTCTGGAAGAACCAGTGCTCAAATTGCCAAACTATGGAGAGCCCTTTGAAGTCCATACAGATGCTTCGGACTTTGCTATTGGTGGAGTACTCATGCAAGAAGGTCATCCGGTGGCCTACGAGAGCCGCAAACTCAACGAGACCGAGAGGCGGTATCCAGTGCATGAGAAGGAGATGACAGCGGTGATCCACTGCCTACGAGTTTGGCGACACTACCTCCTTGGGTCGCGATTTGTGCTGAGGACAGACAACATCGCCCTGAGTTATTTCCAAACTCAGAAGAAGCTCTCCCCAAAGAAAGCACGGTGGCAGGACTTCCTGGCTGAATTTGATATGGCAATGGAATATAAGCCCGGGAAGGCGAACGTCGTGGCCGATGCACTGAGTCGGAAGGTGGAGTGCGTGAATGCTACACAACTGGAGGGCAGAGGCCAAACAAGTCAGTTACACTCCAACTTCCTTTCCCGAATCAGAGATGGACTGTATAGTGATCCCCAGGCAGTTATCCTGATGCAGCTCATCAAAGAAGGCAAGGCACGACGATTTTGGGTCCAGGAGGGACTTGTTTACACAAAAGGGAATAGGGTTTATGTTCCCCGAGTGGACAACTTAAGGCGTGAACTCTTAAAAGAGTGTCACGATTCCCTTTGGGCTGGACATCCCGGCATTCACAGAACATTGGCTCTCGTGGAGAGGGCCTTCTACTGGCCAAAGATGGGGATTGATGTGGAGGAGTATGTTCGAACATGCCTTACTTGCCAACAAGACAAGGTGGAGCAGCGGAAGCCGGTGGGACTTTTGGAGCCGTTGCCCGTACCAGAAAGGCCATGGGAGAGCATTTCCTTAGACTTCATATCAAGCTTGCCACCTGTAGGGGGACTTGGATCGATACTTGTGGTGGTCGATCGGTTTTCAAAGTATGCAACATTCATTGCTGCTCCCCTACACTGTTCAGCTGAAGAGGCGGCCAGACTGATGATGAAGGGTGTAGTGAAGTATTGGGGAGTCCCACACAATATCATTAGTGATCGAGACGCTCGGTTTCTGGGACGGTTCTGGACCGAGCTATTCAAGTTGTTGGGATCAAAGTTATACTTCTCTACAAGCCTCCACCCCCAGACGGATGGTCAGACTGAAAGAATAAATTCGCTCTTGGAGCAGTATCTCCGGCACTACGTGAGTGCCAATCAACGAGATTGGGTGAAGCTGTTGGACATCGCCCAATTCTCCTACAACTTGCAGCGGAGCTCTGCATCCAACAAGAGCCCCTTCGAAATTATCACAGGACAACAACCGTCGACTCCGCACACTATGGCAATTGGGTATACGGGGAGTAGTCCATCAGCCTACCATTTCGCAAAGGAGTGGCATCGAAATGCCGATATTGCGCGGGCTTACTTGGAGAAGGCGGCAAAACGGATGAAGAAGTGGGCAGACTTGGGAAGGCGACCACAGGAGTTCAAAGTTGGCGATTTGGTGTTGGTAAAGCTCCAACCAGCATCACTCCAATTCTTCAGGAAAAGAGTCCACAAAGGATTGGTGCGTAAGTATGAAGGGCCCTTCCCAATTATCAGCAGGGTAGGCAATGTTTCTTACAAGTTGCAGCTGCCGGCGTGGTTCAAAATTCACAACGTTCTTCACGCCAGCAACCTGAAGGCCTACCATTCAGATCCGCAAGATGCTTCTCGAAGTGTTCCAACTCGGCTACCTCCCATCACAGCCTCCTACGAGAAGCGAGTGGAAACCATTCTGGCGGATCGCAAGATAAAGCTACCCAACGGAGCGGAGCAAACAGAGTACTTGGTGAAGTGGCGAAAGCTTCCCCGAACTGAAGCCAGTTGGGAGCCTGAAGACGCCCTGCGACATGAAGAAGACGTCATCAACAACTACCAACAAGCGTCGACGAGGACGTCGACAGTTTAAGTGGGGGAGAATGTCACGAACGGTCGTCGCGCACCCGCAACAACTTCGTTCAACGAACCGTTCGTCGCTCACACCCGCATGTACAGCTGCTTGACAGCATGTTTTCCCATGGTTTTGGGTCATTTTGCTTGTAAATATGTAAGTTCGAACAAGCTGCAGCGTTGCAAAGCGATCGCTCACCGAACCGAGCAAAACAGCCCCAAAACAGCCCAAAACGGCTCCGTTTTCGCGTGCCGCGGGAGGTGAGCGGAGTGCTGCCTCCGCTCACCAAAACGTCAGCCATCTCAGCACCCAGGAACCCCCCGGGTGGCACATGGCTGGATGGGGCTTCGGTTATATACCGGGCGTTGAACACTCTTTCGCAAGTTCGCACGTGACCTTTACGGGAACTTGGTGTTGCGTCCGGGACCAGGTGAGCGGCTGTTTGTGGGCTTGCAGCTGTTCGTTCATCCTTGAAAGCCTTGCTTTTCCCCCTCTCCCTCTTTTCTCTTGTGCACACAAGGTGTTCGACGAATTGCTTGTAAAGCTTTCCTTTTCGCGAGACTTCGGGACGTGTCCGTTGCTCGTTCTTTCGATCTAACTCTCTGTCTCTTTTACAGGTCCTTCGGGACCTGCGAGAGGTTACAAAGTGGGCTGATCCTTGCGGAGCAAGATCGCAAGGGCGAAGCGCGACTTAGGCAAGGCAAGCTAAGTTCGCGTCTTTGCCGCAAGAGTGACTCGCGACTTAGGCAACGCAAGCTAAGTTCGCGTCGTTGGCCGCAAGGGTGCCGCACGCCTTAGGCAATTCCAGCTAAGGTCGTGACAGGGTGGCACAGGGCTGGATGGGGCTTTCGTATATAGCAGGGACGGTGCTGCCTCTCGCTTCGCTCGCTGTCCGCCGCTCGCCGCTCGCTCGCGCAGCCAAAAATGGCCAGTTTTGGCCCGTTTTTGGGCCGTTTTGGCCAGTTTTTGGCCTGTTCTTGCATTGCGCGGTGACCGTCGAGAGCGGAGCAAAACGTCAGCCATCTCAGCACCCTGGAACCCCCCGGGTGGCACAGGGCTGGATGGGGCTTTCGTATAGCAGGGACGGTGCTGCCTCTCGCTTCGCTCGCTGTCCGCCGCTCGCCGCTCGCTCGTGCAGCCAAAAATGGCCAGTTTTGGCCCGTTTTTGGGCCGTTTTGGCCAGTTTTTGGCCTGTTCTTGCATTGCGCGGTGACCGTCGAGAGCGGAGCAAAACGTCAGCCATCTCAGCACCCTGGAACCCCCCGGGTGGCACAGGGCTGGATGGGGCTTTCGTATAGCAGGGACGGTGCTGCCTCTCGCTTCGCTCGCTGTCCGCCGCTCGCCGCTCGCTCGTGCAGCCAAAAATGGCCAGTTTTGGCCCGTTTTTGGGCCGTTTTGGCCAGTTTTTGGCCTGTTCTTGCATTGCGCGGTGACCGTCGAGAGCGGAGCAAAACGTCAGCCATCTCAGCACCCTGGAACCCCCCGGGTGGCACAGGGCTGGATGGGGCTTTCGTATAGCAGGGACGGTGCTGCCTCTCGCTTCGCTCGCTGTCCGCCGCTCGCCGCTCGCTCGTGCAGCCAAAAATGGCCAGTTTTGGCCCGTTTTTGGGCCGTTTTGGCCAGTTTTTGGCCTGTTCTTGCATTGCGCGGTGACCGTCGAGAGCGGAGCAAAACGTCAGCCATCTCAGCACCCTGGAACCCCCCGGGTGGCACAGGGCTGGATGGGGCTTTCGTATAGCAGGGACGGTGCTGCCTCTCGCTTCGCTCGCTGTCCGCCGCTCGCCGCTCGCTCGTGCAGCCAAAAATGGCCAGTTTTGGCCCGTTTTTGGGCCGTTTTGGCCAGTTTTTGGCCTGTTCTTGCATTGCGCGGTGACCGTCGAGAGCGGAGCAAAACGTCAGCCATCTCAGCACCCTGGAACCCCCCGGGTGGCACAGGGCTGGATGGGGCTTTCGTATAGCAGGGACGGTGCTGCCTCTCGCTTCGCTCGCTGTCCGCCGCTCGCCGCTCGCTCGCGCAGCCAAAAATGGCCAGTTTTGGCCCGTTTTTGGGCCGTTTTGGCCAGTTTTTGGCCTGTTCTTGCATTGCGCGGTGACCGTCGAGAGCGGAGCAAAACGTCAGCCATCTCAGCACCCTGGAACCCCCCGGGTGGCACAGGGCTGGATGGGGCTTTCGTATAGCAGGGACGGTGCTGCCTCTCGCTTCGCTCGCTGTCCGCCGCTCGCCGCTCGCGCAGCCAAAAATGGCCAGTTTTGGCCCGTTTTTGGGCCGTTTTGGCCAGTTTTTGGCCTGTTCTTGCATTGCGCGGTGACCGTCGAGAGCGGAGCAAAACGTCAGCCATCTCAGCACCCTGGAACCCCCCGGGTGGCACAGGGCTGGATGGGGCTTTCGTATAGCAGGGACGGTGCTGCCTCTCGCTTCGCTCGCTGTTCGCCGCTCGCCGCTCGCTCGCGCAGCCAAAAATGGCCAGTTTTGGCCCGTTTTTGGGCTGTTTTGGCCAGTTTTTGGCCTGTTCTTGCGTGGTGCGGTGACCGTCGTGAGCGGAGCAAAACGTCAGCCATCTCAGCACCCTGGAACCCCCCGGGTGGCACAGGGCTGGATGGGGCTTTCGTATAGCAGGGACGGTGCTGCCTCTCGCTTCGCTCGCTGTTCGCCGCTCGCCGCTCGCTCGCGCAGCCAAAAATGGCCAGTTTTGGCCCGTTTTTGGGCTGTTTTGGCCTGTTTTTGGGCTGTTCTTGTGTGGCGCGGTGACCGTCGTGAGCGGAGCAAAATGTCAGCCATCTCAGCACCCTGGAACCCCCCGGGTGGCACAGGGCTGGATGGGGCTTTCGTATAGCAGGGACGGTGCTGCCTCGCGCTTCGCTCGCTGTTCGCCGCTCTCCGCTCGCTCGCGCAGCAAAAAATGGCCAGTTTTGGCCCGTTTTTGGGCTGTTTTGGCCAGTTTTTGGCCTGTTCTTGCGTGCCGCGGCGACCGTCGTGAGCG
>NW_027020408.1:115000-120000 GCF_036884655.1 Musa acuminata AAA Group
CCGCTCGCTCGCTCAGCCAAAAATGGCCAGTTTTGGCCCGTTTTTGGGCTGTTTTGGCCTGTTTTTGGTCCGTTCTTGCATGGCGCGGTGACCGTCGTGAGCGGAGCAAAACGTCAGCCATCTCAGCACCCTGGAACCCCCCGGGTGGCACAGGGCTGGATGGGGCTTTCGTATAGCAGGGACGGTGCTGCCTCACGCTTCGCTCGCTGTTCGCCGCTCGCCGCTCGCTCGCGCAGCCAAAAATGACCAGTTTTGGCCCGTTTTTGGGCTGTTTTGGCCTGTTTATGGTCCGTTCTTGCGTGGTGCGGTGACCGTCGTGAGCGGAGCAAAACGTCAGCCATCTCAGCACCCTGGAACCCCCCGGGTGGCACAGGGCTGGATGGGGCTTTCGTATATAGCAGGGACGGTGCTGCCTCTCGCTTCGCTCGCTGTCCGCCGCTCGCCGCTCGCTCGCGCAGCCAAAAATGGCCAGTTTTGGCCCGTTTTTGGGCCGTTTTGGCCAGTTTTTGGCCTGTTCTTGCATTGCGCGGTGACCGTCGAGAGCGGAGCAAAACGTCAGCCATCTCAGCACCCTGGAACCCCCCGGGTGGCACAGGGCTGGATGGGGCTTTCGTATAGCAGGGACGGTGCTGCCTCTCGCTTCGCTCGCTGTCCGCCGCTCGCCGCTCGCTCGTGCAGCCAAAAATGGCCAGTTTTGGCCCGTTTTTGGGCCGTTTTGGCCAGTTTTTGGCCTGTTCTTGCATTGCGCGGTGACCGTCGAGAGCGGAGCAAAACGTCAGCCATCTCAGCACCCTGGAACCCCCCGGGTGGCACAGGGCTGGATGGGGCTTTCGTATAGCAGGGACGGTGCTGCCTCTCGCTTCGCTCGCTGTCCGCCGCTCGCCGCTCGCTCGTGCAGCCAAAAATGGCCAGTTTTGGCCCGTTATTGGGCCGTTTTGGCCAGTTTTTGGCCTGTTCTTGCATTGCGCGGTGACCGTCGAGAGCGGAGCAAAACGTCAGCCATCTCAGCACCCTGGAACCCCCCGGGTGGCACAGGGCTGGATGGGGCTTTCGTATAGCAGGGACGGTGCTGCCTCTCGCTTCGCTCGCTGTCCGCCGCTCGCCGCTCGCTCGTGCAGCCAAAAATGGCCAGTTTTGGCCCGTTTTTGGGCCGTTTTGGCCAGTTTTTGGCCTGTTCTTGCATTGCGCGGTGACCGTCGAGAGCGGAGCAAAACGTCAGCCATCTCAGCACCCTGGAACCCCCCGGGTGGCACAGGGCTGGATGGGGCTTTCGTATAGCAGGGACGGTGCTGCCTCTCGCTTCGCTCGCTGTCCGCCGCTCGCCGCTCGCTCGTGCAGCCAAAAATGGCCAGTTTTGGCCCGTTTTTGGGCCGTTTTGGCCAGTTTTTGGCCTGTTCTTGCATTGCGCGGTGACCGTCGAGAGCGGAGCAAAACGTCAGCCATCTCAGCACCCTGGAACCCCCCGGGTGGCACAGGGCTGGATGGGGCTTTCGTATAGCAGGGACGGTGCTGCCTCTCGCTTCGCTCGCTGTCCGCCGCTCGCCGCTCGCTCGTGCAGCCAAAAATGGCCAGTTTTGGCCCGTTTTTGGGCCGTTTTGGCCAGTTTTTGGCCTGTTCTTGCATTGCGCGGTGACCGTCGAGAGCGGAGCAAAACGTCAGCCATCTCAGCACCCTGGAACCCCCCGGGTGGCACAGGGCTGGATGGGGCTTTCGTATAGCAGGGACGGTGCTGCCTCTCGCTTCGCTCGCTGTCCGCCGCTCGCCGCTCGCTCGTGCAGCCAAAAATGGCCAGTTTTGGCCCGTTTTTGGGCCGTTTTGGCCAGTTTTTGGCCTGTTCTTGCATTGCGCGGTGACCGTCGAGAGCGGAGCAAAACGTCAGCCATCTCAGCACCCTGGAACCCCCCGGGTGGCACAGGGCTGGATGGGGCTTTCGTATAGCAGGGACGGTGCTGCCTCTCGCTTCGCTCGCTGTCCGCCGCTCGCCGCTCGCTCGTGCAGCCAAAAATGGCCAGTTTTGGCCCGTTTTTGGGCCGTTTTGGCCAGTTTTTGGCCTGTTCTTGCATTGCGCGGTGACCGTCGAGAGCGGAGCAAAACGTCAGCCATCTCAGCACCCTGGAACCCCCCGGGTGGCACAGGGCTGGATGGGGCTTTCGTATAGCAGGGACGGTGCTGCCTCTCGCTTCGCTCGCTGTCCGCCGCTCGCCGCTCGCTCGTGCAGCCAAAAATGGCCAGTTTTGGCCCGTTTTTGGGCCGTTTTGGCCAGTTTTTGGCCTGTTCTTGCATTGCGCGGTGACCGTCGAGAGCGGAGCAAAACGTCAGCCATCTCAGCACCCTGGAACCCCCCGGGTGGCACAGGGCTGGATGGGGCTTTCGTATAGCAGGGACGGTGCTGCCTCTCGCTTCGCTCGCTGTCCGCCGCTCGCCGCTCGCTCGCGCAGCCAAAAATGGCCAGTTTTGGCCCGTTTTTGGGCCGTTTTGGCCAGTTTTTGGCCTGTTCTTGCATTGCGCGGTGACCGTCGAGAGCGGAGCAAAACGTCAGCCATCTCAGCACCCTGGAACCCCCCGGGTGGCACAGGGCTGGATGGGGCTTTCGTATAGCAGGGACGGTGCTGCCTCTCGCTTCGCTCGCTGTCCGCCGCTCGCCGCTCGCTCGTGCAGCCAAAAATGGCCAGTTTTGGCCCGTTTTTGGGCCGTTTTGGCCAGTTTTTGGCCTGTTCTTGCATTGCGCGGTGACCGTCGAGAGCGGAGCAAAACGTCAGCCATCTCAGCACCCTGGAACCCCCCCGGGTGGCACAGGGCTGGATGGGGCTTTCGTATAGCAGGGACGGTGCTGCCTCTCGCTTCGCTCGCTGTCCGCCGCTCGCCGCTCGCTCGTGCAGCCAAAAATGGCCAGTTTTGGCCCGTTTTTGGGCCGTTTTGGCCAGTTTTTGGCCTGTTCTTGCATTGCGCGGTGACCGTCGAGAGCGGAGCAAAACGTCAGCCATCTCAGCACCCTGGAACCCCCCGGGTGGCACAGGGCTGGATGGGGCTTTCGTATAGCAGGGACGGTGCTGCCTCTCGCTTCGCTCGCTGTCCGCCGCTCGCCGCTCGCTCGTGCAGCCAAAAATGGCCAGTTTTGGCCCGTTTTTGGGCCGTTTTGGCCAGTTTTTGGCCTGTTCTTGCATTGCGCGGTGACCGTCGAGAGCGGAGCAAAACGTCAGCCATCTCAGCACCCTGGAACCCCCCGGGTGGCACAGGGCTGGATGGGGCTTTCGTATAGCAGGGACGGTGCTGCCTCTCGCTTCGCTCGCTGTCCGCCGCTCGCCGCTCGCTCGCGCAGCCAAAAATGGCCAGTTTTGGCCCGTTTTTGGGCCGTTTTGGCCAGTTTTTGGCCTGTTCTTGCATTGCGCGGTGACCGTCGAGAGCGGAGCAAAACGTCAGCCATCTCAGCACCCTGGAACCCCCCGGGTGGCACAGGGCTGGATGGGGCTTTCGTATAGCAGGGACGGTGCTGCCTCTCGCTTCGCTCGCTGTCCGCCGCTCGCCGCTCGCTCGTGCAGCCAAAAATGGCCAGTTTTGGCCCGTTTTTGGGCCGTTTTGGCCAGTTTTTGGCCTGTTCTTGCATTGCGCGGTGACCGTCGAGAGCGGAGCAAAACGTCAGCCATCTCAGCACCCTGGAACCCCCCGGGTGGCACAGGGCTGGATGGGGCTTTCGTATAGCAGGGACGGTGCTGCCTCTCGCTTCGCTCGCTGTCCGCCGCTCGCCGCTCGCTCGTGCAGCCAAAAATGGCCAGTTTTGGCCCGTTTTTGGGCCGTTTTGGCCAGTTTTTGGCCTGTTCTTGCATTGCGCGGTGACCGTCGAGAGCGGAGCAAAACGTCAGCCATCTCAGCACCCTGGAACCCCCCGGGTGGCACAGGGCTGGATGGGGCTTTCGTATAGCAGGGACGGTGCTGCCTCTCGCTTCGCTCGCTGTCCGCCGCTCGCCGCTCGCTCGTGCAGCCAAAAATGGCCAGTTTTGGCCCGTTTTTGGGCCGTTTTGGCCAGTTTTTGGCCTGTTCTTGCATTGCGCGGTGACCGTCGAGAGCGGAGCAAAACGTCAGCCATCTCAGCACCCTGGAACCCCCCGGGTGGCACAGGGCTGGATGGGGCTTTCGTATAGCAGGGACGGTGCTGCCTCTCGCTTCGCTCGCTGTCCGCCGCTCGCCGCTCGCTCGCGCAGCCAAAAATGGCCAGTTTTGGCCCGTTTTTGGGCCGTTTTGGCCAGTTTTTGGCCTGTTCTTGCATTGCGCGGTGACCGTCGAGAGCGGAGCAAAACGTCAGCCATCTCAGCACCCTGGAACCCCCCGGGTGGCACAGGGCTGGATGGGGCTTTCGTATAGCAGGGACGGTGCTGCCTCTCGCTTCGCTCGCTGTCCGCCGCTCGCCGCTCGCGCAGCCAAAAATGGCCAGTTTTGGCCCGTTTTTGGGCCGTTTTGGCCAGTTTTTGGCCTGTTCTTGCATTGCGCGGTGACCGTCGAGAGCGGAGCAAAACGTCAGCCATCTCAGCACCCTGGAACCCCCCGGGTGGCACAGGGCTGGATGGGGCTTTCGTATAGCAGGGACGGTGCTGCCTCTCGCTTCGCTCGCTGTTCGCCGCTCGCCGCTCGCTCGCGCAGCCAAAAATGGCCAGTTTTGGCCCGTTTTTGGGCTGTTTTGGCCAGTTTTTGGCCTGTTCTTGCGTGGTGCGGTGACCGTCGTGAGCGGAGCAAAACGTCAGCCATCTCAGCACCCTGGAACCCCCCGGGTGGCACAGGGCTGGATGGGGCTTTCGTATAGCAGGGACGGTGCTGCCTCTCGCTTCGCTCGCTGTTCGCCGCTCGCCGCTCGCTCGCGCAGCCAAAAATGGCCAGTTTTGGCCCGTTTTTGGGCTGTTTTGGCCTGTTTTTGGGCTGTTCTTGTGTGGCGCGGTGACCGTCGTGAGCGGAGCAAAATGTCAGCCATCTCAGCACCCTGGAACCCCCCGGGTGGCACAGGGCTGGAT